>NW_028115062.1:0-68904 GCF_964273445.1 Streptopelia decaocto
GAGCCTGCTGCTGGGGGAGGGAGGCCAGCACTCCACCTGTGTGAGGTGTGAGCAGGTGCAAGACCTGCTCGACGTGGTCGTCAAACTTAAGGAGGAGGTTGAGACGCTGAGGACCATCAGGGAGTGCGAAAGGGAGATCGACTGGTGGAGTAACACCCTGACGTGCAAGTCGGAAAGGTCCCAGAGAGGTAACCCCCAAAAGGAGATGGACCTCCTGCCCTCTCGGATAGAGGCAATTTTGACGTGAAACTGTAAACATGTGGACATGGATTTGGAAAATTCTAGAGAGAATTTTAAAAGCTTCAACAGGATATCAACAACGTTGAGAGGGATTTGAAAAGTTTCATTGGGAATGGGAAGAATTGGGACGAAAATTGGAAAATTCTGAAGGGACTTTGAAAAAATTTCCACTGGAATTTTAGCCATTTTGACGTGAAATTGTAAACATGTTGAGGTGGATTTGGAACATTCTTGAGAGAAGTTTCAAACTTTCAACAAGATTCCAACAATGTTGAGAGGGATTTGAAAAGTTTCAATGGGAATGGGAAGATTTGGGACGAAAATTGGAAAATTTTGAAGGGACTTTGAAAAAATTTCAACTGGAATTTTAGCAATTTTGACGTGAGATTGTAAACATGTTGAGGTGGATTTGGAAAATTCTAGAGAGAATTATAAAAGCTTCAACAGGATTTCAACAACGTTGAGAGGGATTTGAAAAGTTTCAATGGAAATGGGAAGAATTGGGACAAAAATTGGAAAATTTTTAAGGGACTTTGAAAAAATTTCAACTGGAATTTTAGCCATTTTTTGACGTGAAATTGTAAACATGTGGAAGTGGATTTTGAAAATTCTAGAGAGAATTTTAAAAGCTTCAAGAGAATTTCAACAATTTTGAGAGGGATTTGAAAAGTTTCAATGGGAATGGGAAGAATTGGGACAAAAATTGGAAAATTTTTCAGGGACTTTGAAAAAATTTCAACTGGAATTTTAGCCATTTTTTGACGTGAAATTGTAAACATGTGGACATGGATTTTGAAAATTCTAGAGAGAATTTTAAGAGCTTCAAGAGAATTTCAACAATTTGGAGAGGGATTTGAAAAGTTTCAATGGGAATGGGAAGAATTGGGACAAAAATTGGAAAATTTTTCAGGGACTTTGAAAAAATTTCAACTGGAATTTTAGCAATTTTGATGTGAAATTGTAAACATGTTGAGGTGGATTTGGAAAGTTCTAGAGAGAAGTTTAAAACTTTCAACAGGATTTCAACAATGTTGAGAGGGATTTGGAAAGTTTCAATGGGAATGGGAAGAATTGGGACGAAAATTGGAAAATTTTTCAGGGACTTTGAAAAAATTTCAACTGGAATTTTAGCAATTTTGACGTGAAATTGTAAACATGTTGATGTGGATTTGGAAAATTCTAGAGAGAATTTTAAAAGCTTCATCAGGGTTTCAACCATTTTGAGAGGGATTTGAAAAGTTTCAATGGGAATGGGAAGAATTGGGACGAAAATTGGAAAATTTTTCAGGGACCTTGAAAAAATTTCAACTGGAATTTTAGCAATTTTGACGTGAAATTGTAAACATGTTGAGGTGGATTTTGAAAATTCCAGAGAGAAGTTTAAAACTTTCAACAGGATTTCAACAATGTTGAGAGGGATTTGAAAAGTTTCAATGGGAATGGGAAGAATTGGGAAGAAAATTGGATAATTTTTAAGGGACTTTGAAATAATTTCAACTGGAATTTTAGCAATTTTGACGTGAAATTGTAAACATGTGGACATGGATTTTGAAAATTCTAGAGAGAATTTTAAAAGCTTTAACAGGATTTCAACAATGTTGAGAGGGATTTGAAAAGTTTCAATGGGAATGGGAAGAATTGGGACGAAAATTGGAAAGTTTTTCAGGGACTTTGAAAAAATTTCAACTGGAATTTTAGCAATTTTCACGTGAAATTGTAAACCTGTTGAAGTAGATTTTGAAAATTCCAGAGACAATTTTAAAAGCTTCAACATAATTTCAACAATGTTGAGAGGGATTTGAAAAGTTTCAATGGGAATGGGAAGAATTGGGACAAAAATTGGAAAATTTTGAAGGGACTTTGAAAAAATTTCAAGTGGAATTTTAGAGATTTTGATGTGAAAGTTTCAAAATTTTGTCGGGGATTTTGAAATTTCCTGAGAATTTCCAAAGTTTCCCCGGGATTTCCAACATTTTGAAGGGAACTCCAAACATGTCAACATTGATTTTAAGAATCTCCACTGGAGTTTTAGAGATTTTGATGTGAAAGTGTCACCATTTTGTCGGGGATTTGGAAAATTTCCTGAGAATTTCAAAAGTTTCACCGGGATTTCCCAAATTTTGAAGGGAACTGATCGGAGCCAGCCCAGCGAGAGCCGGAGCCGGCGGGGTTCAGCCGACCACGAGGTTCAGCCGAGATCAGGAAGCTCAGAGGGAAACGTACAGGGACAGCGTGATTCCCGGCGGGCCCCGATCGCCAAAGCCCCGGCAGCCATTGCGAGAGAGCGGCTGACGTGGCGGGGGGCGTTCCCACGGTGACGCGGGAGGTTTAAAAGCGGCTGAAACTCGATACTAGCATTCAGTCAGCTGATCGGAGCCAGCCCAGCGAGAGCCGGAGCCGGCGGGGTTCAGCCGACCACGAGGTTCAGCCGAGATCAGGAAGCTCAGAGGGAAACGTACAGGGACAGCGTGATTCCCGGCGGGTCCCGATCGCCAAAGCCCCGGCAGCCATTGCGAGAGAGCGGCTGACGTGGCGGGGGGCGTTCCCACGGTGACGCGGGAGGTTTAAAAGCGGCTGAAACTCGATACTAGCATTCAGTCAGCTGATCGGAGCCAGCCCAGCGAGAGCCGGAGCCGGCGGGGTTCAGCCGACCACGAGGTTCAGCCGAGATCAGGAAGCTCAGAGGGAAACGTACAGGGACAGCGCGATTCCCGGCGGGTCCCGATCGCCAAAGCCCCGGCAGCCATTGCGACAGAGCGGCTGACGTGGCGGGGGCGTTCCCACGGTGACGGCGACCACACCCCCTCCCCTTGCCTTGAAAAAGCCTTTGGGAGGGCAGCGACTAGTCACCAGGTGCAGGGAGGAGCAACCAGCTTGTGTAGCAGGTGAGTCCCACCCACACTGTGCTGCAGCAGCAGGTGTGGTAGCTTGTGCAGCAGGGTGCAGAGAGCACTTGTTGCTTGTCAGCCCCTCTAGCTTATTACCAGCGCCCCAGACTGCTGACGACCATGGGCGTCTCCAGGAGGAGAGCTTGTCTCTAACAGGCTGTGGCTACGCAGACTGAGGCTCTGTCCCGAACGGTGGCTGTTCAGGTCTCTGCAGGGAGTGCCAGAGCCTGCTGCTGGGGGAGGGAGGCCAGCACTCCACCTGTGTGAGGTGTGAGCAGGTGCAAGACCTGCTCGACGTGGTCGTCAAACTTAAGGAGGAGGTTGAGACGCTGAGGACCATCAGGGAGTGCGAAAGGGAGATCGACTGGTGGAGTAACACCCTGACGTGCAAGTCGGAAAGGTCCCAGAGAGGTAACCCCCAAAAGGAGATGGACCTCCTGCCCTCTCGGATAGAGGCAATTTTGACGTGAAACTGTAAACATGTGGACATGGATTTGGAAAATTCTAGAGAGAATTTTAAAAGCTTCAACAGGATATCAACAACGTTGAGAGGGATTTGAAAAGTTTCATTGGGAATGGGAAGAATTGGGACGAAAATTGGAAAATTCTGAAGGGACTTTGAAAAAATTTCCACTGGAATTTTAGCCATTTTGACGTGAAATTGTAAACATGTTGAGGTGGATTTGGAACATTCTTGAGAGAAGTTTCAAACTTTCAACAAGATTCCAACAATGTTGAGAGGGATTTGAAAAGTTTCAATGGGAATGGGAAGATTTGGGACGAAAATTGGAAAATTTTGAAGGGACTTTGAAAAAATTTCAACTGGAATTTTAGCAATTTTGACGTGAGATTGTAAACATGTTGAGGTGGATTTGGAAAATTCTAGAGAGAATTATAAAAGCTTCAACAGGATTTCAACAACGTTGAGAGGGATTTGAAAAGTTTCAATGGAAATGGGAAGAATTGGGACAAAAATTGGAAAATTTTTAAGGGACTTTGAAAAAATTTCAACTGGAATTTTAGCCATTTTTTGACGTGAAATTGTAAACATGTGGAAGTGGATTTTGAAAATTCTAGAGAGAATTTTAAAAGCTTCAAGAGAATTTCAACAATTTTGAGAGGGATTTGAAAAGTTTCAATGGGAATGGGAAGAATTGGGACAAAAATTGGAAAATTTTTCAGGGACTTTGAAAAAATTTCAACTGGAATTTTAGCCATTTTTTGACGTGAAATTGTAAACATGTGGACATGGATTTTGAAAATTCTAGAGAGAATTTTAAGAGCTTCAAGAGAATTTCAACAATTTGGAGAGGGATTTGAAAAGTTTCAATGGGAATGGGAAGAATTGGGACAAAAATTGGAAAATTTTTCAGGGACTTTGAAAAAATTTCAACTGGAATTTTAGCAATTTTGATGTGAAATTGTAAACATGTTGAGGTGGATTTGGAAAGTTCTAGAGAGAAGTTTAAAACTTTCAACAGGATTTCAACAATGTTGAGAGGGATTTGGAAAGTTTCAATGGGAATGGGAAGAATTGGGACGAAAATTGGAAAATTTTTCAGGGACTTTGAAAAAATTTCAACTGGAATTTTAGCAATTTTGACGTGAAATTGTAAACATGTTGATGTGGATTTGGAAAATTCTAGAGAGAATTTTAAAAGCTTCATCAGGGTTTCAACCATTTTGAGAGGGATTTGAAAAGTTTCAATGGGAATGGGAAGAATTGGGACGAAAATTGGAAAATTTTTCAGGGACCTTGAAAAAATTTCAACTGGAATTTTAGCAATTTTGACGTGAAATTGTAAACATGTTGAGGTGGATTTTGAAAATTCCAGAGAGAAGTTTAAAACTTTCAACAGGATTTCAACAATGTTGAGAGGGATTTGAAAAGTTTCAATGGGAATGGGAAGAATTGGGAAGAAAATTGGATAATTTTTCAGGGACTTTGAAATAATTTCAACTGGAATTTTAGCAATTTTGACGTGAAATTGTAAACATGTGGACATGGATTTTGAAAATTCTAGAGAGAATTTTAAAAGCTTTAACAGGATTTCAACAATGTTGAGAGGGATTTGAAAAGTTTCAATGGGAATGGGAAGAATTGGGACGAAAATTGGAAAGTTTTTCAGGGACTTTGAAAAAATTTCAACTGGAATTTTAGCAATTTTCACGTGAAATTGTAAACATGTTGAGGTAGATTTTGAAAATTCTAGAGACAATTTTAAAAGCTTCAACATAATTTCAACAATGTTGAGAGGGATTTGAAAAGTTTCAATGGGAATGGGAAGAATTGGGACGAAAATTGGAAAATTTTGAAGGGACTTTGAAAAAATTTCAAGTGGAATTTTAGAGATTTTGATGTGAAAGTTTCAAAATTTTGTCGGGGATTTTGAAATTTCCTGAGAATTTCCAAAGTTTCCCCGGGATTTCCAACATTTTGAAGGGAACTCCAAACATGTCAACATTGATTTTAAGAATCTCCACTGGAGTTTTAGAGATTTTGATGTGAAATTGTCACCATTTTGTCGGGGATTTGGAAAATTTCCTGAGAATTTCAAAAGTTTCACCGGGATTTCCCAAATTTTGAAGGGAACTGATCGGAGCCAGCCCAGCGAGAGCCGGAGCCGGCAGGGTTCAACCGACCACGAGGTTCAGCCGAGATCAGGAAGCTCAGAGGGAAACGTACAGGGACAGCGTGATTCCCGGCGGGCCCCGATCGCCAAAGCCCCGGCAGCCATTGCGAGAGAGAGGCTGACGTGGCGGGGGGCGTTCCCACGGTGACGCGGGAGGTTTAAAAGCGGCTGAAACTCGATACTAGCATTCAGTCAGCTGATCGGAGCCAGCCCAGCGAGAGCCGGAGCCGGCGGGGTTCAGCCGACCACGAGGTTCAGCCGAGATCAGGAAGCTCAGAGGGAAACGTACAGGGACAGCGCGATTCCCGGCGGGTCCCGATCGCCAAAGCCCCGGCAGCCATTGCGAGAGAGCGGCTGACGTGGCGGGGGCGTTCCCACGGTGACGGCGACCACACCCCCTCCCCTTGCCTTGAAAAAGCCTTTGGGAGGGCAGCGACTAGTCACCAGGTGCAGGGAGGAGCAACCAGCTTGTGTAGCAGGTGAGTCCCACCCACACTGTGCTGCAGCAGCAGGTGTGGTAGCTTGTGCAGCAGGGTGCAGAGAGCACTTGTTGCTTGTCAGCCCCTCTAGCTTATTACCAGCGCCCCAGACTGCTGACGACCATGGGCGTCTCCAGGAGGAGAGCTTGTCTCTAACAGGCTGTGGCTACGCAGACTGAGGCTCTGTCCCGAACGGTGGCTGTTCAGGTCTCTGCAGGGAGTGCCAGAGCCTGCTGCTGGGGGAGGGAGGCCAGCACTCCACCTGTGTGAGGTGTGAGCAGGTGCAAGACCTGCTCGACGTGGTCGTCAAACTTAAGGAGGAGGTTGAGATGCTGAGGACCATCAGGGAGTGCGAAAGGGAGATCGACTGGTGGAGTAACACCCTGACGTGCAAGTCGGAAAGGTCCCAGAGAGGTAACCCCCAAAAGGAGATGGACCTCCTGCCCTCTCGGATAGAGGCAATTTTGACGTGAAACTGTAAACATGTGGACATGGATTTGGAAAATTCTAGAGAGAATTTTAAAAGCTTCAACAGGATATCAACAACGTTGAGAGGGATTTGAAAAGTTTCATTGGGAATGGGAAGAATTGGGACGAAAATTGGAAAATTCTGAAGGGACTTTGAAAAAATTTCAACTGGAATTTTAGCCATTTTGACGTGAAATTGTAAACATGTTGAGGTGGATTTGGAAAATTCTAGAGAGAATTATAAAAGCTTCAACAGGATTTCAACAACGTTGAGAGGGATTTGAAAAGTTTCAATGGGAATGGGAAGAATTGGGAAAAATTTGGAAAATTTTTAAGGGACTTTGAAAAAATTTCAACTGGAATTTTAGCCATTTTTTGACGTGAAATTGTAAACATGTGGACATGGATTTTGAAAATTCTAGAGAGAATTTTAAAAGCTTCAAGAGAATTTCAACAATTTTGAGAGGGATTTGAAAAGTTTCAATGGGAATGGGAAGAATTGGGACAAAAATTGGAAAATTTTGAAGGGACTTTGAAAAAATTTCAACTGGAATTTTAGCCATTTTTTGACGTGAATTTGTAAACATGTGGACATGGATTTTGAAAATTCTAGAGAGAATTTTAAAAGCTTCAAGAGAATTTCAACAATTTTGAGAGGGATTTGAAAAGTTTCAATGGGAATGGGAAGAATTGGGACAAAAATTGGAAAATTTTTAAGGGACTTTGAAAAAATTTCAACTGGAATTTTAGCCATTTTTTGACGTGAAATTGTAAACATGTGGACATGGATTTTGAAAATTCTAGAGAGAATTTTAAGAGCTTCAAGAGAATTTCAACAATTTTGAGAGGGATTTGAAAAGTTTCAATGGGAATGGGAAGAATTGGGACAAAAATTGGAAAATTTTTAAGGGACTTTGAAAAAATTTCAACTGGAATTTTAGCCATTTTTTGACGTGAAATTGTAAACATGTGGAAGTGGATTTTGAAAATTCTAGAGAGAATTTTAAAAGCTTCAAGAGAATTTCAACAATTTTGAGAGGGATTTGAAAAGTTTCAATGGGAATGGGAAGAATTGGGACAAAAATTGGAAAATTTTTAAGGGACTTTGAAAAAATTTCAACTGGAATTTTAGCCATTTTTTGACGTGAAATTGTAAACATGTGGACATGGATTTTGAAAATTCTAGAGAGAATTTTAAGAGCTTCAAGAGAATTTCAATAATTTTGAGAGGGATTTGAAAAGTTTCAATGGGAATGGGAAGAATTGGGACAAAAATTGGAAAATTTTTAAGGGACTTTGAAAAAATTTCAACTGGAATTTTAGCAATTTTTTGACGTGAAATTGTAAACATGTGGACATGGATTTTGAAAATTCTAGAGAGAATTTTAAAAGCTTCAAGAGAATTTCAACAATTTGGAGAGGGATTTGAAAAGTTTCAATGGGAATGGGAAGAATTGGGAAGAAAATTGGATAATTTTTAAGGGACTTTGAAAACATTTCAACTGGAATTTTAGCCATTTTTTGACGTGAAATTGTAAACATGTGGACATGGATTTTGAAAATTCTAGAGAGAATTTTAAAAGCTTCAAGAGAATTTCAACAATTTTGAGAGGGATTTGAAAAGTTTCAATGGGAATGGGAAGAATTGGGACAAAAATTGGAAAATTTTTCAGGGACTTTGAAAAAATTTCAACTGGAATTTTAGCAATTTTGATGTGAAATTGTAAACATGTTGAGGTGGATTTGGAAAGTTCTAGAGAGAAGTTTAAAACTTTCAACAGGATTTCAACAATGTTGAGAGGGATTTGAAACGTTTCAATGGGAATGGGAAGAATTGGGACGAAAATTGGAAAATTTTTCAGGGACTTTGAAAAAATTTCAACTGGAATTTTAGCAATTTTGACGTGAAATTGTAAACATGTTGATGTGGATTTGGAAAATTCTAGAGAGAATTTTAAAAGCTTCATCAGGGTTTCAACCATTTTGAGAGGGATTTGAAAAGTTTCAATGGGAATGGGAAGAATTGGGACGAAAATTGGAAAATTTTTCAGGGACCTTGAAAAAATTTCAACTGGAATTTTAGCAATTTTGACGTGAAATTGTAAACATGTTGAGGTGGATTTTGAAAATTCCAGAGAGAAGTTTAAAACTTTCAACAGGATTTCAACAATGTTGAGAGGGATTTGAAAAGTTTCAATGGGAATGGGAAGAATTGGGAAGAAAATTGGATAATTTTTCAGGGACTTTGAAATAATTTCAACTGGAATTTTAGCAATTTTGACGTGAAATTGTAAACATGTGGACATGGATTTTGAAAATTCTAGAGAGAATTTTAAAAGCTTTAACAGGATTTCAACAATGTTGAGAGGGATTTGAAAAGTTTCAATGGGAATGGGAAGAATTGGGACGAAAATTGGAAAGTTTTTCAGGGACTTTGAAAAAATTTCAACTGGAATTTTAGCAATTTTCACGTGAAATTGTAAACATGTTGAGGTAGATTTTGAAAATTCTAGAGACAATTTTAAAAGCTTCAACATAATTTCAACAATGTTGAGAGGGATTTGAAAAGTTTCAATGGGAATGGGAAGAATTGGGACGAAAATTGGAAAATTTTGAAGGGACTTTGAAAAAATTTCAAGTGGAATTTTAGAGATTTTGATGTGAAAGTTTCAAAATTTTGTCGGGGATTTTGAAATTTCCTGAGAATTTCCAAAGTTTCCCCGGGATTTCCAACATTTTGAAGGGAACTCCAAACATGTCAACATTGATTTTAAGAATCTCCACTGGAGTTTTAGAGATTTTGATGTGAAAGTGTCACCATTTTGTCGGGGATTTGGAAAATTTCCTGAGAATTTCAAAAGTTTCACCGGGATTTCCCAAATTTTGAAGGGAACTGATCGGAGCCAGCCCAGCGAGAGCCGGAGCCGGCAGGGTTCAACCGACCACGTGGTTCAGCCGAGATCAGGAAGCTCAGAGGGAAACGTACAGGGACAGCGTGATTCCCGGCGGGCCCCGATCGCCAAAGCCCCGGCAGCCATTGCGAGAGAGCGGCTGACGTGGCGGGGGGCGTTCCCACGGTGACGCGGGAGGTTTAAAAGCGGCTGAAACTCGATACTAGCATTCAGTCAGCTGATCGGAGCCAGCCCAGCGAGAGCCGGAGCCGGCGGGGTTCAGCCGACCACGAGGTTCAGCCGAGATCAGGAAGCTCAGAGGGAAACGTACAGGGACAGCGCGATTCCCGGCGGGTCCCGATCGCCAAAGCCCCGGCAGCCATTGCGACAGAGCGGCTGACGTGGCGGGGGCGTTCCCACGGTGACGGCGACCACACCCCCTCCCCTTGCCTTGAAAAAGCCTTTGGGAGGGCAGCGACTAGTCACCAGGTGCAGGGAGGAGCAACCAGCTTGTGTAGCAGGTGAGTCCCACCCACACTGTGCTGCAGCAGCAGGTGTGGTAGCTTGTGCAGCAGGGTGCAGAGAGCACTTGTTGCTTGTCAGCCCCTCTAGCTTATTACCAGCGCCCCAGACTGCTGACGACCATGGTTGTCTCCAGGAGGAGAGCTTGTCTCTAACAGGCTGTGGCTACGCAGACTGAGGCTCTGTCCCGAACGGTGGCTGTTCAGGTCTCTGCAGGGAGTGCCAGAGCCTGCTGCTGGGGGAGGGAGGCCAGCACTCCACCTGTGTGAGGTGTGAGCAGGTGCAAGACCTGCTCGACGTGGTCGTCAAACTTAAGGAGGAGGTTGAGACGCTGAGGACCATCAGGGAGTGCGAAAGGGAGATCGACTGGTGGAGTAACACCCTGACGTGCAAGTCGGAAAGGTCCCAGAGAGGTAACCCCCAAAAGGAGATGGACCTCCTGCCCTCTCGGATAGAGGCAATTTTGACGTGAAACTGTAAACATGTGGACATGGATTTGGAAAATTCTAGAGAGAATTTTAAAAGCTTCAACAGGATATCAACAACGTTGAGAGGGATTTGAAAAGTTTCATTGGGAATGGGAAGAATTGGGACGAAAATTGGAAAATTCTGAAGGGACTTTGAAAAAATTTCAACTGGAATTTTAGCCATTTTGACGTGAAATTGTAAACATGTTGAGGTGGATTTGGAACATTCTGGAGAGAAGTTTCAAACTTTCAACAGGATTCCAACAATGTTGAGAGGGATTTGAAAAGTTTCAATGGGAATGGGAAGATTTGGGACGAAAATTGGAATATTCTGAAGGGACTTTGAAAAAATTTCAACTGGAATTTTAGCAATTTTGACGTGAAATTGTAATCATGTTGAGGTGGATTTGGAAAATTCTAGAGAGAATTATAAAAGCTTCAACAGGATTTCAACAACGTTGAGAGGGATTTGAAAAGTTTCAATGGGAATGGGAAGAATTGGGACAAAAATTGGAAAATTTTTAAGGGACTTTGAAAATATTTCAACTGGAATTTTAGCCATTTTGACGTGAAATTGTAAACATGTTGATGTGGATTTGGAAAATTCTAGAGAGAATTTTAAAAGCTTCATCAGGGTTTCAACCATTTTGAGAGGGATTTGAAAAGTTTCAATGGGAATGGGAAGAATTGGGACGAAAATTGGAAAATTTTTCAGGGACCTTGAAAAAATTTCAACTGGAATTTTAGCAATTTTGACGTGAAATTGTAAACATGTTGAGGTGGATTTTGAAAATTCCAGAGAGAAGTTTAAAACTTTCAACAGGATTTCAACAATGTTGAGAGGGATTTGAAAAGTTTCAATGGGAATGGGAAGAATTGGGAAGAAAATTGGATAATTTTTCAGGGACTTTGAAATAATTTCAACTGGAATTTTAGCAATTTTGACGTGAAATTGTAAACATGTTGAGGTGGATTTGGAAAATTCTAGAGAGAATTATAAAAGCTTCAACAGGATTTCAACAATGTTGAGAGGGATTTGAAAAGTTTCAATGGGAATGGGAAGAATTGGGACGAAAATTGGAAAGTTTTTCAGGGACTTTGAAAAAATTTCAACTGGAATTTTAGCAATTTTGACGTGAAATTGTAAACATGTTGAGGTGGATTTGGAAAATTCTAGAGAGAATTATAAAAGCTTCAACAGGATTTCAACAACGTTGAGAGGGATTTGAAAAGTTTCAATGGGAATGGGAAGAATTGGGACAAAAATTGGAAAATTTTTAAGGGACTTTGAAAATATTTCAACTGGAATTTTAGCCATTTTGACGTGAAATTGTAAACATGTTGATGTGGATTTGGAAAATTCTAGAGAGAATTTTAAAAGCTTCATCAGGGTTTCAACCATTTTGAGAGGGATTTGAAAAGTTTCAATGGGAATGGGAAGAATTGGGACGAAAATTGGAAAATTTTTCAGGGACCTTGAAAAAATTTCAACTGGAATTTTAGCAATTTTGACGTGAAATTGTAAACATGTTGAGGTGGATTTTGAAAATTCCAGAGAGAAGTTTAAAACTTTCAACAGGATTTCAACAATGTTGAGAGGGATTTGAAAAGTTTCAATGGGAATGGGAAGAATTGGGAAGAAAATTGGATAATTTTTCAGGGACTTTGAAATAATTTCAACTGGAATTTTAGCAATTTTGACGTGAAATTGTAAACATGTGGACATGGATTTTGAAAATTCTAGAGAGAATTTTAAAAGCTTTAACAGGATTTCAACAATGTTGAGAGGGATTTGAAAAGTTTCAATGGGAATGGGAAGAATTGGGACGAAAATTGGAAAGTTTTTCAGGGACTTTGAAAAAATTTCAACTGGAATTTTAGCAATTTTCACGTGAAATTGTAAACATGTGGACATGGATTTTGAAAATTCTAGAGAGAATTTTAAAAGCTTCAACATAATTTCAACAATGTTGAGAGGGATTTGAAAAGTTTCAATGGGAATGGGAAGAATTGGGACGAAAATTGGAAAATTTTGAAGGGACTTTGAAAAAATTTCAAGTGGAATTTTAGAGATTTTGATGTGAAAGTTTCAAAATTTTGTCGGGGATTTTGAAATTTCCTGAGAATTTCCAAAGTTTCCCCGGGATTTCCAACATTTTGAAGGGAACTCCAAACATGTCAACATTGATTTTAAGAATCTCCACTGGAGTTTTAGAGATTTTGATGTGAAAGTGTCACCATTTTGTCGGGGATTTGGAAAATTTCCTGAGAATTTCAAAAGTTTCACCGGGATTTCCCAAATTTTGAAGGGAACTGATCGGAGCCAGCCCAGCGAGAGCCGGAGCCGGCAGGGTTCAACCGACCACGAGGTTCAGCCGAGATCAGGAAGCTCAGAGGGAAACGTACAGGGACAGCGTGATTCCCGGCGGGCCCCGATCGCCAAAGCCCCGGCAGCCATTGCGAGAGAGCGGCTGACGTGGCGGGGGGCGTTCCCACGGTGATGCGGGAGGTTTAAAAGCGGCTGAAACTTGATACTAGCATTCAGTCAGCTGATCGGAGCCAGCCCAGCGAGAGCCGGAGCCGGCGGGGTTCAGCCGACCACGAGGTTCAGCCGAGATCAGGAAGCTCAGAGGGAAACGTACAGGGACAGCGCGATTCCCGGCGGGTCCCGATCGCCAAAGCCCCGGCAGCCATTGCGACAGAGCGGCTGACGTGGCGGGGGCGTTCCCACGGTGACGGCGACCACACCCCCTCCCCTTGCCTTGAAAAAGCCTTTGGGAGGGCAGCGACTAGTCACCAGGTGCAGGGAGGAGCAACCAGCTTGTGTAGCAGGTGAGTCCCACCCACACTGTGCTGCAGCAGCAGGTGTGGTAGCTTGTGCAGCAGGGTGCAGAGAGCACTTGTTGCTTGTCAGCCCCTCTAGCTTATTACCAGCGCCCCAGACTGCTGACGACCATGGGCGTCTCCAGGAGGAGAGCTTGTCTCTAACAGGCTGTGGCTACGCAGACTGAGGCTCTGTCCCGAACGGTGGCTGTTCAGGTCTCTGCAGGGAGTGCCAGAGCCTGCTGCTGGGGGAGGGAGGCCAGCACTCCACCTGTGTGAGGTGTGAGCAGGTGCAAGACCTGCTCGACGTGGTCGTCAAACTTAAGGAGGAGGTTGAGACGCTGAGGACCATCAGGGAGTGCGAAAGGGAGATCGACTGGTGGAGTAACACCCTGACGTGCAAGTCGGAAAGGTCCCAGAGAGGTAACCCCCAAAAGGAGATGGACCTCCTGCCCTCTCGGATAGAGGCAATTTTGACGTGAAACTGTAAACATGTGGACATGGATTTGGAAAATTCTAGAGAGAATTTTAAAAGCTTCAACAGGATATCAACAACGTTGAGAGGGATTTGAAAAGTTTCACTGGGAATGGGAAGAATTGGGACGAAAATTGGAAAATTCTGAAGGGACTTTGAAAAAATTTCAACTGGAATTTTAGCCATTTTGACGTGAAATTGTAAACATGTTGAGGTGGATTTGGAACATTCTTGAGAGAAGTTTCAAACTTTCAACAGGATTCCAACAATGTTGAGAGGGATTTGAAAAGTTTCAATGGGAATGGGAAGATTTGGGACGAAAATTGGAAAATTTTGAAGGGACTTTGAAAAAATTTCAACTGGAATTTTAGCAATTTTGACGTGAAATTGTAAACATGTTGAGGTGGATTTGGAAAATTCTAGAGAGAATTATAAAAGCTTCAACAGGATTTCAACAATGTTGAGAGGGATTTGAAAAGTTTCAATGGGAATGGGAAGAATTGGGAAAAATTTGGAAAATTTTTAAGGGACTTTGAAAAAATTTCAACTGGAATTTTAGCCATTTTTTGACGTGAAATTGTAAACATGTGGACATGGATTTCGAAAATTCTAGAGAGAATTTTAAAAGCTTCAAGAGAATTTCAACAATTTTGAGAGGGATTTGAAAAGTTTCAATGGGAATGGGA
The DNA here is from genome assembly GCF_964273445.1 of Streptopelia decaocto. Lineage (NCBI taxonomy): Eukaryota > Metazoa > Chordata > Aves > Columbiformes > Columbidae > Streptopelia > Streptopelia decaocto. The sequence goes on from NW_028115062.1 coordinate 14,573, forward strand.
AGAATTGGGACAAAAATTGGAAAATTTTTAAGGGACTTTGAAAAAATTTCAACTGGAATTTTAGCCATTTTTTGACGTGAATTTGTAAACATGTGGACATGGATTTTGAAAATTCTAGAGAGAATTTTAAAAGCTTCAAGAGAATTTCAACAATTTTGAGAGGGATTTGAAAAGTTTCAATGGGAATGGGAAGAATTGGGACAAAAATTGGAAAATTTTTAAGGAACTTTGAAAAAATTTCAACTGGAATTTTAGCCGTTTTTTGACGTGAAATTGTAAACATGTGGACTTGGATTTTGAAAATTCTAGAGAGAATTTTAAGAGCTTCAAGAGAATTTCAACAATTTTGAGAGGGATTTGAAAAGTTTCAATGGGAATGGGAAGAATTGGGACAAAAATTGGAAAATTTTTAAGGGACTTTGAAAAAATTTCAACTGGAATTTTAGCCATTTTTTGACGTGAAATTGTAAACATGTGGACATGGATTTTGAAAATTCTAGAGAGAATTTTAAAAGCTTCAAGAGAATTTCAACAATTTTGAGAGGGATTTGAAAAGTTTCAATGGGAATGGGAAGAATTGGGACAAAAATTGGAAAATTTTTAAGGAACTTTGAAAAAATTTCAACTGGAATTTTAGCCATTTTTTGACGTGAAATTGTAAACATGTGGACATGGATTTTGAAAATTCTAGAGAGAATTTTAAGAGCTTCAAGAGAATTTCAACAATTTTGAGAGGGATTTGAAAAGTTTCAATGGGAATGGGAAGAATTGGGACAAAAATTGGAAAATTTTTAAGGGACTTTGAAAAAATTTCAACTGGAATTTTAGCCATTTTTTGACGTGAAATTGTAAACATGTGGACATGGATTTTGAAAATTCTAGAGAGAATTTTAAGAGCTTCAAGAGAATTTCAACAATTTGGAGAGGGATTTGAAAAGTTTCAATGGGAATGGGAAGAATTGGGACAAAAATTGGAAAATTTTTCAGGGACTTTGAAAAAATTTCAACTGGAATTTTAGCAATTTTGATGTGAAATTGTAAACATGTTGAGGTGGATTTGGAAAGTTCTAGAGAGAAGTTTAAAACTTTCAACAGGATTTCAACAATGTTGAGAGGGATTTGGAAAGTTTCAATGGGAATGGGAAGAATTGGGACGAAAATTGGAAAATTTTTCAGGGACTTTGAAAAAATTTCAACTGGAATTTTAGCAATTTTGACGTGAAATTGTAAACATGTTGATGTGGATTTGGAAAATTCTAGAGAGAATTTTAAAAGCTTCATCAGGGTTTCAACCATTTTGAGAGGGATTTGAAAAGTTTCAATGGGAATGGGAAGAATTGGGACGAAAATTGGAAAATTTTTCAGGGACCTTGAAAAAATTTCAACTGGAATTTTAGCAATTTTGACGTGAAATTGTAAACATGTTGAGGTGGATTTTGAAAATTCCAGAGAGAAGTTTAAAACTTTCAACAGGATTTCAACAATGTTGAGAGGGATTTGAAAAGTTTCAATGGGAATGGGAAGAATTGGGAAGAAAATTGGATAATTTCTCAGGGACTTTGAAATAATTTCAACTGGAATTTTAGCAATTTTGACGTGAAATTGTAAACATGTGGACATGGATTTTGAAAATTCTAGAGAGAATTTTAAAAGCTTTAACAGGATTTCAACAATGTTGAGAGGGATTTGAAAAGTTTCAATGGGAATGGGAAGAATTGGGACAAAAATTGGAAAATTTTTAAGGGACTTTGAAAAAATTTCCACTGGAATTTTAGCCATTTTTTGACGTGAAATTGTAAACATGTGGACATGGATTTTGAAAATTCTAGAGAGAATTTTAAAAGCTTCAAGAGAATTTCAACAATTTTGAGAGGGATTTGAAAAGTTTCAATGGGAATGGGAAGAATTGGGACAAAAATTGGAAAATTTTTAAGGGACTTTGAAAACATTTCAACTGGAATTTTAGCCATTTTTTGACGTGAAATTGTAAACATGTGGACATGGATTTTGAAAATTCTAGAGAGAATTTTAAAAGCTTCAAGAGAATTTCAACAATTTTGAGAGGGATTTGAAAAGTTTCAATGGGAATGGGAAGAATTGGGACAAAAATTGGAAAATTTTTAAGGGACTTTGAAAAAATTTCAACTGGAATTTTAGCAATTTTGACGTGAAATTGTAAACATGTTGAGGTGGATTTGGAAAATTCTAGAGAGAATTATAAAAGCTTCAACAGGATTTCAACAACGTTGAGAGGGATTTGAAAAGTTTCAATGGGAATGGGAAGAATTGGGAAAAATTTGGAAAATTTTTAAGGGACTTTGAAAAAATTTCAACTGGAATTTTAGCCATTTTTTGACGTGAAATTGTAAACATGTGGACATGGATTTTGAAAATTCTAGAGAGAATTTTAAAAGCTTCAAGAGAATTTCAACAATTTTGAGAGGGATTTGAAAAGTTTCAATGGGAATGGGAAGAATTGGGACAAAAATTGGAAAATTTTTCAGGGACTTTGAAAAAATTTCAACTGGAATTTTAGCCATTTTTTGACGTGAATTTGTAAACATGTGGACATGGATTTTGAAAATTCTAGAGAGAATTTTAAAAGCTTCAAGAGAATTTCAACAATTTTGAGAGGGATTTGAAAAGTTTCAATGGGAATGGGAAGAATTGGGACAAAAATTGGAAAATTTTGAAGGGACTTTGAAAAAATTTCAACTGGAATTTTAGCCATTTTTTGACGTGAAATTGTAAACCTGTGGACATGGATTTTGAAAATTCTGGAGAGAACTTTAAAAGCTTCAAGAGACTTTCAACAATTTTGAGAGGGATTTGAACAGTTTCAATGGGAATGGGAAGAATTGGGACAAAAATTGGAAAATTTTTAAGGGACTTTGAAAAAATTTCAACTGGAATTTTAGCCATTTTTTGACGTGAAATTGTAAACATGTGGAAGTGGATTTTGAAAATTCTAGAGAGAATTTTAAAAGCTTCAAGAGAATTTCAACAATTTGGAGAGGGATTTGAAAAGTTTCAATGGGAATGGGAAGAATTGGGAAGAAAATTGGATAATTTTTAAGGGACTTTGAAATAATTTCAACTGGAATTTTAGCCATTTTTTGACGTGAAATTGTAAACCTGTGGACATGGATTTTGAAAATTCTGGAGAGAATTTTAAGAGCTTCAAGAGAATTTCAATAATTTGGAGAGGGATTTGAAAAGTTTCAATGGGAATGGGAAGAATTGGGAAAAAAATTGGAAAATTTTTAAGGGACTTTGAAAAAATTTCAACTGGAATTTTAGCCATTTTTTGACGTGAATTTGTAAACATGTGGACATGGATTTTGAAAATTCTAGAGAGAATTTTAAAAGCTTCAACAGGATTTCAACAACGTTGAGAGGGATTTGAAAAGTTTCAATGGGAATGGGAAGAATTGGGACAAAAATTGGAAAATTTTGAAGGGACTTTGAAAAAATTTCAACTGGAATTTTAGCCATTTTGACGTGAAATTGTAAACATGTTGATGTGGATTTGGAAAATTCTAGAGAGAATTTTAAAAGCTTCATCAGGGTTTCAACCATTTTGAGAGGGATTTGAAAAGTTTCAATGGGAATGGGAAGAATTGGGACGAAAATTGGAAAATTTTTCAGGGACCTTGAAAAAATTTCAACTGGAATTTTAGCAATTTTGACGTGAAATTGTAAACATGTTGAGGTGGATTTTGAAAATTCCAGAGAGAAGTTTAAAACTTTCAACAGGATTTCAACAATGTTGAGAGGGATTTGAAAAGTTTCAATGGGAATGGGAAGAATTGGGAAGAAAATTGGATAATTTTTAAGGGACTTTGAAATAATTTCAACTGGAATTTTAGCAATTTTGACGTGAAATTGTAAACATGTGGACATGGATTTTGAAAATTCTAGAGAGAATTTTAAAAGCTTTAACAGGATTTCAACAATGTTGAGAGGGATTTGAAAAGTTTCAATGGGAATGGGAAGAATTGGGACGAAAATTGGAAAGTTTTTCAGGGACTTTGAAAAAATTTCAACTGGAATTTTAGCAATTTTCACGTGAAATTGTAAACCTGTTGAAGTAGATTTTGAAAATTCTAGAGAGAATTTTAAAAGCTTCAACATAATTTCAACAATGTTGAGAGGGATTTGAAAAGTTTCAATGGGAATGGGAAGAATTGGGACAAAAATTGGAAAATTTTGAAGGGACTTTGAAAAAATTTCAAGTGGAATTTTAGAGATTTTGATGTGAAAGTTTCAAAATTTTGTGGGGGATTTTGAAATTTCCTGAGAATTTCCAAAGTTTCCCCGGGATTTCCAACATTTTGAAGGGAACTCCAAACATGTCAACATTGATTTTAAGAATCTCCACTGGAGTTTTAGAGATTTTGATGTGAAAGTGTCACCATTTTGTCGGGGATTTGGAAAATTTCCTGAGAATTTCAAAAGTTTCACCGGGATTTCCCAAATTTTGAAGGGAACTGATCGGAGCCAGCCCAGCGAGAGCCGGAGCCGGCAGGGTTCAACCGACCACGAGGTTCAGCCGAGATCAGGAAGCTCAGAGGGAAACGTACAGGGACAGCGTGATTCCCGGCGGGCCCCGATCGCCAAAGCCCCGGCAGCCATTGCGAGAGAGCGGCTGACGTGGCGGGGGGCGTTCCCACGGTGACGCGGGAGGTTTAAAAGCGGCTGAAACTCGATACTAGCATTCAGTCAGCTGATCGGAGCCAGCCCAGCGAGAGCCGGAGCCGGCGGGGTTCAGCCGACCACGAGGTTCAGCCGAGATCAGGAAGCTCAGAGGGAAACGTACAGGGACAGCGCGATTCCCGGCGGGTCCCGATCGCCAAAGCCCCGGCAGCCATTGCGACAGAGCGGCTGACGTGGCGGGGGAGTTCCCACGGTGACGGCGACCACACCCCCTCCCCTTGCCTTGAAAAAGCCTTTGGGAGGGCAGCGACTAGTCACCAGGTGCAGGGAGGAGCAACCAGCTTGTGTAGCAGGTGAGTCCCACCCACACTGTGCTGCAGCAGCAGGTGTGGTAGCTTGTGCAGCAGGGTGCAGAGAGCACTTGTTGCTTGTCAGCCCCTCTAGCTTATTACCAGCGCCCCAGACTGCTGACGACCATGGGCGTCTCCAGGAGGAGAGCTTGTCTCTAACAGGCTGTGGCTACGCAGACTGAGGCTCTGTCCCGAACGGTGGCTGTTCAGGTCTCTGCAGGGAGTGCCAGAGCCTGCTGCTGGGGGAGGGAGGCCAGCACTCCACCTGTGTGAGGTGTGAGCAGGTGCAAGACCTGCTCGACGTGGTCGTCAAACTTAAGGAGGAGGTTGAGACGCTGAGGACCATCAGGGAGTGCGAAAGGGAGATCGACTGGTGGAGTAACACCCTGACGTGCAAGTCGGAAAGGTCCCAGAGAGGTAACCCCCAAAAGGAGATGGACCTCCTGCCCTCTCGGATAGAGGCAATTTTGACGTGAAACTGTAAACATGTGGACATGGATTTGGAAAATTCTAGAGAGAATTTTAAAAGCTTCAACAGGATATCAACAACGTTGAGAGGGATTTGAAAAGTTTCATTGGGAATGGGAAGAATTGGGACGAAAATTGGAAAATTCTGAAGGGACTTTGAAAAAATTTCCACTGGAATTTTAGCCATTTTGACGTGAAATTGTAAACATGTTGAGGTGGATTTGGAACATTCTTGAGAGAAGTTTCAAACTTTCAACAAGATTCCAACAATGTTGAGAGGGATTTGAAAAGTTTCAATGGGAATGGGAAGATTTGGGACGAAAATTGGAAAATTTTGAAGGGACTTTGAAAAAATTTCAACTGGAATTTTAGCAATTTTGACGTGAGATTGTAAACATGTTGAGGTGGATTTGGAAAATTCTAGAGAGAATTATAAAAGCTTCAACAGGATTTCAACAACGTTGAGAGGGATTTGAAAAGTTTCAATGGAAATGGGAAGAATTGGGACAAAAATTGGAAAATTTTTAAGGGACTTTGAAAAAATTTCAACTGGAATTTTAGCCATTTTTTGACGTGAAATTGTAAACATGTGGAAGTGGATTTTGAAAATTCTAGAGAGAATTTTAAAAGCTTCAAGAGAATTTCAACAATTTTGAGAGGGATTTGAAAAGTTTCAATGGGAATGGGAAGAATTGGGACAAAAATTGGAAAATTTTTCAGGGACTTTGAAAAAATTTCAACTGGAATTTTAGCCATTTTTTGACGTGAAATTGTAAACATGTGGACATGGATTTTGAAAATTCTAGAGAGAATTTTAAGAGCTTCAAGAGAATTTCAACAATTTGGAGAGGGATTTGAAAAGTTTCAATGGGAATGGGAAGAATTGGGACAAAAATTGGAAAATTTTTCAGGGACTTTGAAAAAATTTCAACTGGAATTTTAGCAATTTTGATGTGAAATTGTAAACATGTTGAGGTGGATTTGGAAAGTTCTAGAGAGAAGTTTAAAACTTTCAACAGGATTTCAACAATGTTGAGAGGGATTTGGAAAGTTTCAATGGGAATGGGAAGAATTGGGACGAAAATTGGAAAATTTTTCAGGGACTTTGAAAAAATTTCAACTGGAATTTTAGCAATTTTGACGTGAAATTGTAAACATGTTGATGTGGATTTGGAAAATTCTAGAGAGAATTTTAAAAGCTTCATCAGGGTTTCAACCATTTTGAGAGGGATTTGAAAAGTTTCAATGGGAATGGGAAGAATTGGGACGAAAATTGGAAAATTTTTCAGGGACCTTGAAAAAATTTCAACTGGAATTTTAGCAATTTTGACGTGAAATTGTAAACATGTTGAGGTGGATTTTGAAAATTCCAGAGAGAAGTTTAAAACTTTCAACAGGATTTCAACAATGTTGAGAGGGATTTGAAAAGTTTCAATGGGAATGGGAAGAATTGGGAAGAAAATTGGATAATTTTTCAGGGACTTTGAAATAATTTCAACTGGAATTTTAGCAATTTTGACGTGAAATTGTAAACATGTGGACATGGATTTTGAAAATTCTAGAGAGAATTTTAAAAGCTTTAACAGGATTTCAACAATGTTGAGAGGGATTTGAAAAGTTTCAATGGGAATGGGAAGAATTGGGACGAAAATTGGAAAGTTTTTCAGGGACTTTGAAAAAATTTCAACTGGAATTTTAGCAATTTTCACGTGAAATTGTAAACATGTTGAGGTAGATTTTGAAAATTCTAGAGACAATTTTAAAAGCTTCAACATAATTTCAACAATGTTGAGAGGGATTTGAAAAGTTTCAATGGGAATGGGAAGAATTGGGACGAAAATTGGAAAATTTTGAAGGGACTTTGAAAAAATTTCAAGTGGAATTTTAGAGATTTTGATGTGAAAGTTTCAAAATTTTGTCGGGGATTTTGAAATTTCCTGAGAATTTCCAAAGTTTCCCCGGGATTTCCAACATTTTGAAGGGAACTCCAAACATGTCAACATTGATTTTAAGAATCTCCACTGGAGTTTTAGAGATTTTGATGTGAAATTGTCACCATTTTGTCGGGGATTTGGAAAATTTCCTGAGAATTTCAAAAGTTTCACCGGGATTTCCCAAATTTTGAAGGGAACTGATCGGAGCCAGCCCAGCGAGAGCCGGAGCCGGCAGGGTTCAACCGACCACGAGGTTCAGCCGAGATCAGGAAGCTCAGAGGGAAACGTACAGGGACAGCGTGATTCCCGGCGGGCCCCGATCGCCAAAGCCCCGGCAGCCATTGCGAGAGAGAGGCTGACGTGGCGGGGGGCGTTCCCACGGTGACGCGGGAGGTTTAAAAGCGGCTGAAACTCGATACTAGCATTCAGTCAGCTGATCGGAGCCAGCCCAGCGAGAGCCGGAGCCGGCGGGGTTCAGCCGACCACGAGGTTCAGCCGAGATCAGGAAGCTCAGAGGGAAACGTACAGGGACAGCGCGATTCCCGGCGGGTCCCGATCGCCAAAGCCCCGGCAGCCATTGCGAGAGAGCGGCTGACGTGGCGGGGGCGTTCCCACGGTGACGGCGACCACACCCCCTCCCCTTGCCTTGAAAAAGCCTTTGGGAGGGCAGCGACTAGTCACCAGGTGCAGGGAGGAGCAACCAGCTTGTGTAGCAGGTGAGTCCCACCCACACTGTGCTGCAGCAGCAGGTGTGGTAGCTTGTGCAGCAGGGTGCAGAGAGCACTTGTTGCTTGTCAGCCCCTCTAGCTTATTACCAGCGCCCCAGACTGCTGACGACCATGGGCGTCTCCAGGAGGAGAGCTTGTCTCTAACAGGCTGTGGCTACGCAGACTGAGGCTCTGTCCCGAACGGTGGCTGTTCAGGTCTCTGCAGGGAGTGCCAGAGCCTGCTGCTGGGGGAGGGAGGCCAGCACTCCACCTGTGTGAGGTGTGAGCAGGTGCAAGACCTGCTCGACGTGGTCGTCAAACTTAAGGAGGAGGTTGAGACGCTGAGGACCATCAGGGAGTGCGAAAGGGAGATCGACTGGTGGAGTAACACCCTGACGTGCAAGTCGGAAAGGTCCCAGAGAGGTAACCCCCAAAAGGAGATGGACCTCCTGCCCTCTCGGATAGAGGCAATTTTGACGTGAAACTGTAAACATGTGGACATGGATTTGGAAAATTCTAGAGAGAATTTTAAAAGCTTCAACAGGATATCAACAACGTTGAGAGGGATTTGAAAAGTTTCATTGGGAATGGGAAGAATTGGGACGAAAATTGGAAAATTCTGAAGGGACTTTGAAAAAATTTCAACTGGAATTTTAGCCATTTTGACGTGAAATTGTAAACATGTTGAGGTGGATTTGGAACATTCTGGAGAGAAGTTTCAAACTTTCAACAGGATTCCAACAATGTTGAGAGGGATTTGAAAAGTTTCAATGGGAATGGGAAGATTTGGGACGAAAATTGGAATATTCTGAAGGGACTTTGAAAAAATTTCAACTGGAATTTTAGCAATTTTGACGTGAAATTGTAATCATGTTGAGGTGGATTTGGAAAATTCTAGAGAGAATTATAAAAGCTTCAACAGGATTTCAACAACGTTGAGAGGGATTTGAAAAGTTTCAATGGGAATGGGAAGAATTGGGACAAAAATTGGAAAATTTTTAAGGGACTTTGAAAATATTTCAACTGGAATTTTAGCCATTTTGACGTGAAATTGTAAACATGTTGATGTGGATTTGGAAAATTCTAGAGAGAATTTTAAAAGCTTCATCAGGGTTTCAACCATTTTGAGAGGGATTTGAAAAGTTTCAATGGGAATGGGAAGAATTGGGACGAAAATTGGAAAATTTTTCAGGGACCTTGAAAAAATTTCAACTGGAATTTTAGCAATTTTGACGTGAAATTGTAAACATGTTGAGGTGGATTTTGAAAATTCCAGAGAGAAGTTTAAAACTTTCAACAGGATTTCAACAATTTTGAGAGGGATTTGAAAAGTTTCAATGGGAATGGGAAGAATTGGGAAGAAAATTGGATAATTTTTCAGGGACTTTGAAATAATTTCAACTGGAATTTTAGCAATTTTGACGTGAAATTGTAAACATGTGGACATGGATTTTGAAAATTCTAGAGAGAATTTTAAAAGCTTTAACAGGATTTCAACAATGTTGAGAGGGATTTGAAAAGTTTCAATGGGAATGGGAAGAATTGGGACGAAAATTGGAAAGTTTTTCAGGGACTTTGAAAAAATTTCAACTGGAATTTTAGCAATTTTGACGTGAAATTGTAAACATGTTGAGGTGGATTTGGAAAATTCTAGAGAGAATTATAAAAGCTTCAACAGGATTTCAACAACGTTGAGAGGGATTTGAAAAGTTTCAATGGGAATGGGAAGAATTGGGACAAAAATTGGAAAATTTTTAAGGGACTTTGAAAATATTTCAACTGGAATTTTAGCCATTTTGACGTGAAATTGTAAACATGTTGATGTGGATTTGGAAAATTCTAGAGAGAATTTTAAAAGCTTCATCAGGGTTTCAACCATTTTGAGAGGGATTTGAAAAGTTTCAATGGGAATGGGAAGAATTGGGACGAAAATTGGAAAATTTTTCAGGGACCTTGAAAAAATTTCAACTGGAATTTTAGCAATTTTGACGTGAAATTGTAAACATGTTGAGGTGGATTTTGAAAATTCCAGAGAGAAGTTTAAAACTTTCAACAGGATTTCAACAATGTTGAGAGGGATTTGAAAAGTTTCAATGGGAATGGGAAGAATTGGGAAGAAAATTGGATAATTTTTCAGGGACTTTGAAATAATTTCAACTGGAATTTTAGCAATTTTGACGTGAAATTGTAAACATGTGGACATGGATTTTGAAAATTCTAGAGAGAATTTTAAAAGCTTTAACAGGATTTCAACAATGTTGAGAGGGATTTGAAAAGTTTCAATGGGAATGGGAAGAATTGGGACGAAAATTGGAAAGTTTTTCAGGGACTTTGAAAAAATTTCAACTGGAATTTTAGCAATTTTCACGTGAAATTGTAAACATGTGGACATGGATTTTGAAAATTCTAGAGAGAATTTTAAAAGCTTCAACATAATTTCAACAATGTTGAGAGGGATTTGAAAAGTTTCAATGGGAATGGGAAGAATTGGGACGAAAATTGGAAAATTTTGAAGGGACTTTGAAAAAATTTCAAGTGGAATTTTAGAGATTTTGATGTGAAAGTTTCAAAATTTTGTCGGGGATTTTGAAATTTCCTGAGAATTTCCAAAGTTTCCCCGGGATTTCCAACATTTTGAAGGGAACTCCAAACATGTCAACATTGATTTTAAGAATCTCCACTGGAGTTTTAGAGATTTTGATGTGAAAGTGTCACCATTTTGTCGGGGATTTGGAAAATTTCCTGAGAATTTCAAAAGTTTCACCGGGATTTCCCAAATTTTGAAGGGAACTGATCGGAGCCAGCCCAGCGAGAGCCGGAGCCGGCAGGGTTCAACCGACCACGAGGTTCAGCCGAGATCAGGAAGCTCAGAGGGAAACGTACAGGGACAGCGTGATTCCCGGCGGGCCCCGATCGCCAAAGCCCCGGCAGCCATTGCGAGAGAGCGGCTGACGTGGCGGGGGGCGTTCCCACGGTGACGCGGGAGGTTTAAAAGCGGCTGAAACTCGATACTAGCATTCAGTCAGCTGATCGGAGCCAGCCCAGCGAGAGCCGGAGCCGGCGGGGTTCAGCCGACCACGAGGTTCAGCCGAGATCAGGAAGCTCAGAGGGAAACGTACAGGGACAGCGCGATTCCCGGCGGGTCCCGATCGCCAAAGCCCCGGCAGCCATTGCGACAGAGCGGCTGACGTGGCGGGGGCGTTCCCACGGTGACGGCGACCACACCCCCTCCCCTTGCCTTGAAAAAGCCTTTGGGAGGGCAGCGACTAGTCACCAGGTGCAGGGAGGAGCAACCAGCTTGTGTAGCAGGTGAGTCCCACCCACACTGTGCTGCAGCAGCAGGTGTGGTAGCTTGTGCAGCAGGGTGCAGAGAGCACTTGTTGCTTGTCAGCCCCTCTAGCTTATTACCAGCGCCCCAGACTGCTGACGACCATGGGCGTCTCCAGGAGGAGAGCTTGTCTCTAACAGGCTGTGGCTACGCAGACTGAGGCTCTGTCCCGAACGGTGGCTGTTCAGGTCTCTGCAGGGAGTGCCAGAGCCTGCTGCTGGGGGAGGGAGGCCAGCACTCCACCTGTGTGAGGTGTGAGCAGGTGCAAGACCTGCTCGACGTGGTCGTCAAACTTAAGGAGGAGGTTGAGACGCTGAGGACCATCAGGGAGTGCGAAAGGGAGATCGACTGGTGGAGTAACACCCTGACGTGCAAGTCGGAAAGGTCCCAGAGAGGTAACCCCCAAAAGGAGATGGACCTCCTGCCCTCTCGGATAGAGGCAATTTTGACGTGAAACTGTAAACATGTGGACATGGATTTGGAAAATTCTAGAGAGAATTTTAAAAGCTTCAACAGGATATCAACAACGTTGAGAGGGATTTGAAAAGTTTCACTGGGAATGGGAAGAATTGGGACGAAAATTGGAAAATTCTGAAGGGACTTTGAAAAAATTTCAACTGGAATTTTAGCCATTTTGACGTGAAATTGTAAACATGTTGAGGTGGATTTGGAACATTCTTGAGAGAAGTTTCAAACTTTCAACAGGATTCCAACAATGTTGAGAGGGATTTGAAAAGTTTCAATGGGAATGGGAAGATTTGGGACGAAAATTGGAAAATTTTGAAGGGACTTTGAAAAAATTTCAACTGGAATTTTAGCAATTTTGACGTGAAATTGTAAACATGTTGAGGTGGATTTGGAAAATTCTAGAGAGAATTATAAAAGCTTCAACAGGATTTCAACAATGTTGAGAGGGATTTGAAAAGTTTCAATGGGAATGGGAAGAATTGGGAAAAATTTGGAAAATTTTTAAGGGACTTTGAAAAAATTTCAACTGGAATTTTAGCCATTTTTTGACGTGAAATTGTAAACATGTGGACATGGATTTTGAAAATTCTAGAGAGAATTTTAAAAGCTTCAAGAGAATTTCAACAATTTTGAGAGGGATTTGAAAAGTTTCAATGGGAATGGGAAGAATTGGGACAAAAATTGGAAAATTTTTAAGGGACTTTGAAAAAATTTCAACTGGAATTTTAGCCATTTTTTGACGTGAATTTGTAAACATGTGGACATGGATTTTGAAAATTCTAGAGAGAATTTTAAAAGCTTCAAGAGAATTTCAACAATTTTGAGAGGGATTTGAAAAGTTTCAATGGGAATGGGAAGAATTGGGACAAAAATTGGAAAATTTTTAAGGAACTTTGAAAAAATTTCAACTGGAATTTTAGCCGTTTTTTGACGTGAAATTGTAAACATGTGGACATGGATTTTGAAAATTCTAGAGAGAATTTTAAGAGCTTCAAGAGAATTTCAACAATTTTGAGAGGGATTTGAAAAGTTTCAATGGGAATGGGAAGAATTGGGACAAAAATTGGAAAATTTTTAAGGGACTTTGAAAAAATTTCAACTGGAATTTTAGCCATTTTTTGACGTGAAATTGTAAACATGTGGACATGGATTTTGAAAATTCTAGAGAGAATTTTAAAAGCTTCAAGAGAATTTCAACAATTTTGAGAGGGATTTGAAAAGTTTCAATGGGAATGGGAAGAATTGGGACAAAAATTGGAAAATTTTTAAGGAACTTTGAAAAAATTTCAACTGGAATTTTAGCCATTTTTTGACGTGAAATTGTAAACATGTGGACATGGATTTTGAAAATTCTAGAGAGAATTTTAAGAGCTTCAAGAGAATTTCAACAATTTTGAGAGGGATTTGAAAAGTTTCAATGGGAATGGGAAGAATTGGGACAAAAATTGGAAAATTTTTAAGGGACTTTGAAAAAATTTCAACTGGAATTTTAGCCATTTTTTGACGTGAAATTGTAAACATGTGGACATGGATTTTGAAAATTCTAGAGAGAATTTTAAAAGCTTCAAGAGAATTTCAACCATTTTGAGAGGGATTTGAAAAGTTTCAATGGGAATGGGAAGAATTGGGACAAAAATTGGATAATTTTTAAGGGACTTTGAAAACATTTCAACTGGAATTTTAGCCATTTTTTGACGTGAAATTGTAAACATGTGGACATGGATTTTGAAAATTCTAGAGAGAATTTTAAAAGCTTCAAGAGAATTTCAACAATTTTGAGAGGGATTTGAAAAGTTTCAATGGGAATGGGAAGAATTGGGACAAAAATTGGAAAATTTTTCAGGGACTTTGAAAAAATTTCAACTGGAATTTTAGCCATTTTTTGGCGTGAAATTGTAAACATGTGGACATGGATTTTGACAATTCTAGAGAGAATTTTAAAAGCTTCAAGAGAATTTCAACAATTTTGAGAGGGATTTGAAAAGTTTCAATGGGAATGGGAAGAATTGGGACAAAAATTGGAAAATTTTTCAGGGACTTTGAAAAAATTTCAACTGGAATTTTAGCAATTTTGATGTGAAATTGTAAACATGTTGAGGTGGATTTGGAAAGTTCTAGAGAGAAGTTTAAAACTTTCAACAGGATTTCAACAATGTTGAGAGGGATTTGAAACGTTTCAATGGGAATGGGAAGAATTGGGACGAAAATTGGAAAATTTTTCAGGGACTTTGAAAAAATTTCAACTGGAATTTTAGCAATTTTGACGTGAAATTGTAAACATGTTGATGTGGATTTGGAAAATTCTAGAGAGAATTTTAAAAGCTTCATCAGGGTTTCAACCATTTTGAGAGGGATTTGAAAAGTTTCAATGGGAATGGGAAGAATTGGGACGAAAATTGGAAAATTTTTCAGGGACCTTGAAAAAATTTCAACTGGAATTTTAGCAATTTTGACGTGAAATTGTAAACATGTTGAGGTGGATTTTGAAAATTCCAGAGAGAAGTTTAAAACTTTCAACAGGATTTCAACAATGTTGAGAGGGATTTGAAAAGTTTCAATGGGAATGGGAAGAATTGGGAAGAAAATTGGATAATTTTTCAGGGACTTTGAAATAATTTCAACTGGAATTTTAGCAATTTTGACGTGAAATTGTAAACATGTGGACATGGATTTTGAAAATTCTAGAGAGAATTTTAAAAGCTTTAACAGGATTTCAACAATGTTGAGAGGGATTTGAAAAGTTTCAATGGGAATGGGAAGAATTGGGACGAAAATTGGAAAGTTTTTCAGGGACTTTGAAAAAATTTCAACTGGAATTTTAGCAATTTTCACGTGAAATTGTAAACATGTTGAGGTAGATTTTGAAAATTCTAGAGACAATTTTAAAAGCTTCAACATAATTTCAACAATGTTGAGAGGGATTTGAAAAGTTTCAATGGGAATGGGAAGAATTGGGACGAAAATTGGAAAATTTTGAAGGGACTTTGAAAAAATTTCAAGTGGAATTTTAGAGATTTTGATGTGAAAGTTTCAAAATTTTGTCGGGGATTTTGAAATTTCCTGAGAATTTCCAAAGTTTCCCCGGGATTTCCAACATTTTGAAGGGAACTCCAAACATGTCAACATTGATTTTAAGAATCTCCACTGGAGTTTTAGAGATTTTGATGTGAAAGTGTCACCATTTTGTCGGGGATTTGGAAAATTTCCTGAGAATTTCAAAAGTTTCACCGGGATTTCCCAAATTTTGAAGGGAACTGATCGGAGCCAGCCCAGCGAGAGCCGGAGCCGGCAGGGTTCAACCGACCACGAGGTTCAGCCGAGATCAGGAAGCTCAGAGGGAAACGTACAGGGACAGCGTGATTCCCGGCGGGCCCCGATCGCCAAAGCCCCGGCAGCCATTGCGAGAGAGCGGCTGACGTGGCGGGGGGCGTTCCCACGGTGACGCGGGAGGTTTAAAAGCGGCTGAAACTCGATACTAGCATTCAGTCAGCTGATCGGAGCCAGCCCAGCGAGAGCCGGAGCCGGCGGGGTTCAGCCGACCACGAGGTTCAGCCGAGATCAGGAAGCTCAGAGGGAAACGTACAGGGACAGCGCGATTCCCGGCGGGTCCCGATCGCCAAAGCCCCGGCAGCCATTGCGACAGAGCGGCTGACGTGGCGGGGGCGTTCCCACGGTGACGGCGACCACACCCCCTCCCCTTGCCTTGAAAAAGCCTTTGGGAGGGCAGCGACTAGTCACCAGGTGCAGGGAGGAGCAACCAGCTTGTGTAGCAGGTGAGTCCCACCCACACTGTGCTGCAGCAGCAGGTGTGGTAGCTTGTGCAGCAGGGTGCAGAGAGCACTTGTTGCTTGTCAGCCCCTCTAGCTTATTACCAGCGCCCCAGACTGCTGACGACCATGGGCGTCTCCAGGAGGAGAGCTTGTCTCTAACAGGCTGTGGCTACGCAGACTGAGGCTCTGTCCCGAACGGTGGCTGTTCAGGTCTCTGCAGGGAGTGCCAGAGCCTGCTGCTGGGGGAGGGAGGCCAGCACTCCACCTGTGTGAGGTGTGAGCAGGTGCAAGACCTGCTCGACGTGGTCGTCAAACTTAAGGAGGAGGTTGAGACGCTGAGGACCATCAGGGAGTGCGAAAGGGAGATCGACTGGTGGAGTAACACCCTGACGTGCAAGTCGGAAAGGTCCCAGAGAGGTAACCCCCAAAAGGAGATGGACCTCCTGCCCTCTCGGATAGAGGCAATTTTGACGTGAAACTGTAAACATGTGGACATGGATTTGGAAAATTCTAGAGAGAATTTTAAAAGCTTCAACAGGATATCAACAACGTTGAGAGGGATTTGAAAAGTTTCACTGGGAATGGGAAGAATTGGGACGAAAATTGGAAAATTCTGAAGGGACTTTGAAAAAATTTCAACTGGAATTTTAGCCATTTTGACGTGAAATTGTAAACATGTTGAGGTGGATTTGGAACATTCTTGAGAGAAGTTTCAACCTTTCAACAGGATTCCAACAATGTTGAGAGGGATTTGAAAAGTTTCAATGGGAATGGGAAGATTTGGGACGAAAATTGGAAAATTTTGAAGGGACTTTGAAAAAATTTCAACTGGAATTTAAGCAATTTTGACGTGAAATTGTAAACATGTTGAGGTGGATTTGGAAAATTCTAGAGAGAATTATAAAAGCTTCAACAGGATTTCAACAATGTTGAGAGGGATTTGAAAAGTTTCAATGGGAATGGGAAGAATTGGGAAAAATTTGGAAAATTTTTAAGGGACTTTGAAAAAATTTCAACTGGAATTTTAGCCATTTTTTGACGTGAAATTGTAAACATGTGGACATGGATTTTGAAAATTCTAGAGAGAATTTTAAAAGCTTCAAGAGAATTTCAACAATTTTGAGAGGGATTTGAAAAGTTTCAATGAGAATGGGAAGAATTGGGACAAAAATTGGAAAATTTTTAAGGGACTTTGAAAAAATTTCAACTGGAATTTTAGCCATTTTTTGACGTGAAATTGTAAACATGTGGACATGGATTTTGAAAATTCTAGAGAGAATTTTAAAAGCTTCAAGAGAATTTCAACAATTTTGAGAGGGATTTGAAAAGTTTCAATGGGAATGGGAAGAATTGGGACAAAAATTGGAAAATTTTTAAGGGACTTTGAAAAAATTTCAACTGGAATTTTAGCCATTTTTTGACGTGAAATTGTAAACATGTGGACATGGATTTTGAAAATTCTAGAGAGAATTTTAAGAGCTTCAAGAGAATTTCAACAATTTTGAGAGGGATTTGAAAAGTTTCAATGGGAATGGGAAGAATTGGGACAAAAATTGGAAAATTTTTAAGGGACTTTGAAAAAATTTCAACTGGAATTTTAGCCATTTTTTGACGTGAAATTGTAAACATGTGGACATGGATTTTGAAAATTCTAGAGAGAATTTTAAAAGCTTCAAGAGAATTTCAACAATTTTGAGAGGGATTTGAAAAGTTTCAATGGGAATGGGAAGAATTGGGACAAAAATTGGAAAATTTTTAAGGGACTTTGAAAAAATTTCAACTGGAATTTTAGCCATTTTTTGACGTGAAATTGTAAACATGTGGACATGGATTTTGAAAATTCTGGAGAGAATTTTAAAAGCTTCAAGAGAATTTCAACAATTTTGAGAGGGATTTGAAAAGTTTCAATGGGAATGGGAAGAATTGGGAAAAAAATCGGAAAATTTTTAAGGGACTTTGAAAAAATTTCAACTGGAATTTTAGCCATTTTTTGACGTGAAATTGTAAACATGTGGAAGTGGATTTTGAAAATTCTAGAGAGAATTTTAAAAGCTTCAAGAGAATTTCAACAATTTGGAGAGGGATTTGAAAAGTTTCAATGGGAATGGGAAGAATTGGGACAAAAATTGGAAAATTTTTAAGGGACTTTGAAAACATTTCAACTGGAATTTTAGCCATTTTTTGACGTGAAATTGTAAACATGTGGACATGGATTTTGAAAATTCTAGAGAGAATTTTAAGAGCTTCAAGAGAATTTCAACAATTTTGAGAGGGATTTGAAAAGTTTCAATGGGAATGGGAAGAATTGGGACAAAAATTGGAAAATTTTTCAGGGACTTTGAAAAAATTTCAACTGGAATTTTAGCCATTTTTTGACGTGAAATTGTAAACATGTGGAAGTGGATTTTGAAAATTCTAGAGAGAATTTTAAAAGCTTCAAGAGAATTTCAACAATTTGGAGAGGGATTTGAAAAGTTTCAATGGGAATGGGAAGAATTGGGACAAAAATTGGAAAATTTTTAAGGGACTTTGAAAAAATTTCAACTGGAATTTTAGCCATTTTTTGACGTGAAATTGTAAACATGTGGACATGGATTTTGAAAATTCTAGAGAGAATTTTAAGAGCTTCAAGAGAATTTCAATAATTTTGAGAGGGATTTGAAAAGTTTCAATGGGAATGGGAAGAATTGGGACAAAAATTGGAAAATTTTTAAGGGACTTTGAAAAAATTTCAACTGGAATTTTAGCGATTTTTTGACGTGAAATTGTAAACATGTGGACATGGATTTTGAAAATTCTAGAGAGAATTTTAAAAGCTTCAAGAGAATTTCAACAATTTTGAGAGGGATTTGAAAAGTTTCAATGGGAATGGGAAGAATTGGGACAAAAATTGGAAAATTTTTAAGGGACTTTGAAAACATTTCAACTGGAATTTTAGCCATTTTTTGACGTGAAATTGTAAACATGTGGACATGGATTTTGAAAATTCTAGAGAGAATTTTAAAAGCTTCAAGAGAATTTCAACAATTTTGAGAGGGATTTGAAAAGTTTCAATGGGAATGGGAAGAATTGGGACAAAAATTGGAAAATTTTGAAGGGACTTTGAAAAAATTTCAACTGGAATTTTAGCAATTTTGATGTGAAATTGTAAACATGTTGAGGTGGATTTGGAAATTTCTAGAGAGAAGTTTAAAACTTTCAACAGGATTTCAACAATGTTGAGAGGGATTTGAAAAGTTTCAATGGGAATGGGAAGAATTGGGACGAAAATTGGAAAATTTTTCAGGGACTTTGAAAAAATTTCAACTGGAATTTTAGCCATTTTTTGACGTGAAATTGTAAACATGTGGACATGGATTTTGAAAATTCTAGAGAGAATTTTAAGAGCTTCAAGAGAATTTCAACAATTTGGAGAGGGATTTGAAAAGTTTCAATGGGAATGGGAAGAATTGGGACAAAAATTGGAAAATTTTTAAGGGACTTTGAAAAAATTTCAACTGGAATTTTAGCCATTTTTTGACGTGAAATTGTAAACATGTGGACATGGATTTTGAAAATTCTAGAGAGAATTTTAAGAGCTTCAAGAGAATTTCAACAATTTTGAGAGGGATTTGAAAAGTTTCAATGGGAATGGGAAGAATTGGGACAAAAATTGGAAAATTTTTCAGGGACTTTGAAAAAATTTCAACTGGAATTTTAGCCATTTTTTGACGTGAAATTGTAAACATGTGGAAGTGGATTTTGAAAATTCTAGAGAGAATTTTAAAAGCTTCAAGAGAATTTCAACAATTTGGAGAGGGATTTGAAAAGTTTCAATGGGAATGGGAAGAATTGGGACAAAAATTGGAAAATTTTTAAGGGACTTTGAAAAAATTTCAACTGGAATTTTAGCCATTTTTTGACGTGAAATTGTAAACATGTGGACATGGATTTTGAAAATTCTAGAGAGAATTTTAAGAGCTTCAAGAGAATTTCAATAATTTTGAGAGGGATTTGAAAAGTTTCAATGGGAATGGGAAGAATTGGGACAAAAATTGGAAAATTTTTAAGGGACTTTGAAAAAATTTCAACTGGAATTTTAGCGATTTTTTGACGTGAAATTGTAAACATGTGGACATGGATTTTGAAAATTCTAGAGAGAATTTTAAAAGCTTCAAGAGAATTTCAACAATTTTGAGAGGGATTTGAAAAGTTTCAATGGGAATGGGAAGAATTGGGACAAAAATTGGAAAATTTTTCAGGGACTTTGAAAACATTTCAACTGGAATTTTAGCCATTTTTTGACGTGAAATTGTAAACATGTGGACATGGATTTTGAAAATTCTAGAGAGAATTTTAAAAGCTTCAAGAGAATTTCAACAATTTTGAGAGGGATTTGAAAAGTTTCAATGGGAATGGGAAGAATTGGGACAAAAATTGGAAAATTTTGAAGGGACTTTGAAAAAATTTCAACTGGAATTTTAGCAATTTTGATGTGAAATTGTAAACATGTTGAGGTGGATTTGGAAATTTCTAGAGAGAAGTTTAAAACTTTCAACAGGATTTCAACAATGTTGAGAGGGATTTGAAAAGTTTCAATGGGAATGGGAAGAATTGGGACGAAAATTGGAAAATTTTTCAGGGACTTTGAAAAAATTTCAACTGGAATTTTAGCAATTTTGACGTGAAATTGTAAACATGTTGATGTGGATTTGGAAAATTCTAGAGAGAATTTTAAAAGCTTCATCAGGGTTTCAACCATTTTGAGAGGGATTTGAAAAGTTTCAATGGGAATGGGAAGAATTGGGACGAAAATTGGAAAATTTTTCAGGGACCTTGAAAAAATTTCAACTGGAATTTTAGCAATTTTGACGTGAAATTGTAAACCTGTGGACATGGATTTTGAAAATTCTAGAGAGAATTTTAAAAGCTTCAAGAGAATTTCAACAATTTTGAGAGGGATTTGAAAAGTTTCAATGGGAATGGGAAGAATTGGGACAAAAATTGGAAAATTTTTAAGGGACTTTGAAAAAATTTCAACTGGAATTTTAGCCATTTTTTGACGTGAAATTGTAAACATGTGGACATGGATTTTGAAAATTCTAGAGAGAATTTTAAGAGCTTCAAGAGAATTTCAACAATTTTGAGAGGGATTTGAAAAGTTTCAATGGGAATGGGAAGAATTGGGACAAAAATTGGAAAATTTTTCAGGGACTTTGAAAAAATTTCAACTGGAATTTTAGCCATTTTTTGACGTGAAATTGTAAACATGTGGAAGTGGATTTTGAAAATTCTAGAGAGAATTTTAAAAGCTTCAAGAGAATTTCAACAATTTGGAGAGGGATTTGAAAAGTTTCAATGGGAATGGGAAGAATTGGGACAAAAATTGGAAAATTTTTAAGGGACTTTGAAAAAATTTCAACTGGAATTTTAGCCATTTTTTGACGTGAAATTGTAAACATGTGGACATGGATTTTGAAAATTCTAGAGAGAATTTTAAGAGCTTCAAGAGAATTTCAATAATTTTGAAAGGGATTTGAAAAGTTTCAATGGGAATGGGAAGAATTGGGACAAAAATTGGAAAATTTTTAAGGGACTTTGAAAAAATTTCAACTGGAATTTTAGCGATTTTTTGACGTGAAATTGTAAACATGTGGACATGGATTTTGAAAATTCTAGAGAGAATTTTAAAAGCTTCAAGAGAATTTCAACAATTTTGAGAGGGATTTGAAAAGTTTCAATGGGAATGGGAAGAATTGGGACAAAAATTGGAAAATTTTTAAGGGACTTTGAAAACATTTCAACTGGAATTTTAGCCATTTTTTGACGTGAAATTGTAAACATGTGGACATGGATTTTGAAAATTCTAGAGAGAATTTTAAAAGCTTCAAGAGAATTTCAACAATTTTGAGAGGGATTTGAAAAGTTTCAATGGGAATGGGAAGAATTGGGACGAAAATTGGAAAATATTTCAGGGACTTTGAAAAAATTTCAACTGGAATTTTAGCAATTTTGACGTGAAATTGTAAACATGTTGATGTGGATTTGGAAAATTCTAGAGAGAATTTTAAAAGCTTCATCAGGGTTTCAACCATTTTGAGAGGGATTTGAAAAGTTTCAATGGGAATGGGAAGAATTGGGACGAAAATTGGAAAATTTTTCAGGGACCTTGAAAAAATTTCAACTGGAATTTTAGCAATTTTGACGTGAAATTGTAAACCTGTGGACATGGATTTTGAAAATTCTGGAGAGAATTTTAAAAGCTTCAAGAGAATTTCAACAATTTTGAGAGGGATTTGAAAAGTTTCAATGGGAATGGGAAGAATTGGGACAAAAATTGGAAAATTTTTAAGGGACTTTGAAAAAATTTCAACTGGAATTTTAGCCATTTTTTGACGTGAAATTGTAAACATGTGGAAGTGGATTTTGAAAATTCTAGAGAGAATTTTAAAAGCTTCAAGAGAATTTCAACAATTTGGAGAGGGATTTGAAAAGTTTCAATGGGAATGGGAAGAATTGGGACAAAAATTGGAAAATTTTTAAGGGACTTTGAAAAAATTTCAACTGGAATTTTAGCCATTTTTTGACGTGAAATTGTAAACATGTGGACATGGATTTTGAAAATTCTAGAGAGAATTTTAAGAGCTTCAAGAGAATTTCAATAATTTTGAGAGGGATTTGAAAAGTTTCAATGGGAATGGGAAGAATTGGGACAAAAATTGGAAAATTTTTAAGGGACTTTGAAAAAATTTCAACTGGAATTTTAGCGATTTTTTGACGTGAAATTGTAAACATGTGGACATGGATTTTGAAAATTCTAGAGAGAATTTTAAAAGCTTCAAGAGAATTTCAACAATTTTGAGAGGGATTTGAAAAGTTTCAATGGGAATGGGAAGAATTGGGACAAAAATTGGAAAATTTTTAAGGGACTTTGAAAACATTTCAACTGGAATTTTAGCCATTTTTTGACGTGAAATTGTAAACATGTGGACATGGATTTTGAAAATTCTAGAGAGAATTTTAAAAGCTTCAAGAGAATTTCAACAATTTTGAGAGGGATTTGAAAAGTTTCAATGGGAATGGGAAGAATTGGGACAAAAATTGGAAAATTTTGAAGGGACTTTGAAAAAATTTCAACTGGAATTTTAGCAATTTTGATGTGAAATTGTAAACATGTTGAGGTGGATTTGGAAATTTCTAGAGAGAAGTTTAAAACTTTCAACAGGATTTCAACAATGTTGAGAGGGATTTGAAAAGTTTCAATGGGAATGGGAAGAATTGGGACGAAAATTGGAAAATTTTTCAGGGACTTTGAAAAAATTTCAACTGGAATTTTAGCCATTTTTTGACGTGAAATTGTAAACATGTGGACATGGATTTTGAAAATTCTAGAGAGAATTTTAAGAGCTTCAAGAGAATTTCAACAATTTGGAGAGGGATTTGAAAAGTTTCAATGGGAATGGGAAGAATTGGGACAAAAATTGGAAAATTTTTAAGGGACTTTGAAAAAATTTCAACTGGAATTTTAGCCATTTTTTGACGTGAAATTGTAAACATGTGGACATGGATTTTGAAAATTCTAGAGAGAATTTTAAGAGCTTCAAGAGAATTTCAACAATTTTGAGAGGGATTTGAAAAGTTTCAATGGGAATGGGAAGAATTGGGACAAAAATTGGAAAATTTTTCAGGGACTTTGAAAAAATTTCAACTGGAATTTTAGCCATTTTTTGACGTGAAATTGTAAACATGTGGAAGTGGATTTTGAAAATTCTAGAGAGAATTTTAAAAGCTTCAAGAGAATTTCAACAATTTGGAGAGGGATTTGAAAAGTTTCAATGGGAATGGGAAGAATTGGGACAAAAATTGGAAAATTTTTAAGGGACTTTGAAAAAATTTCAACTGGAATTTTAGCCATTTTTTGACGTGAAATTGTAAACATGTGGACATGGATTTTGAAAATTCTAGAGAGAATTTTAAGAGCTTCAAGAGAATTTCAATAATTTTGAGAGGGATTTGAAAAGTTTCAATGGGAATGGGAAGAATTGGGACAAAAATTGGAAAATTTTTAAGGGACTTTGAAAAAATTTCAACTGGAATTTTAGCGATTTTTTGACGTGAAATTGTAAACATGTGGACATGGATTTTGAAAATTCTAGAGAGAATTTTAAAAGCTTCAAGAGAATTTCAACAATTTTGAGAGGGATTTGAAAAGTTTCAATGGGAATGGGAAGAATTGGGACAAAAATTGGAAAATTTTTCAGGGACTTTGAAAACATTTCAACTGGAATTTTAGCCATTTTTTGACGTGAAATTGTAAACATGTGGACATGGATTTTGAAAATTCTAGAGAGAATTTTAAAAGCTTCAAGAGAATTTCAACAATTTTGAGAGGGATTTGAAAAGTTTCAATGGGAATGGGAAGAATTGGGACAAAAATTGGAAAATTTTGAAGGGACTTTGAAAAAATTTCAACTGGAATTTTAGCAATTTTGATGTGAAATTGTAAACATGTTGAGGTGGATTTGGAAATTTCTAGAGAGAAGTTTAAAACTTTCAACAGGATTTCAACAATGTTGAGAGGGATTTGAAAAGTTTCAATGGGAATGGGAAGAATTGGGACGAAAATTGGAAAATTTTTCAGGGACTTTGAAAAAATTTCAACTGGAATTTTAGCAATTTTGACGTGAAATTGTAAACATGTTGATGTGGATTTGGAAAATTCTAGAGAGAATTTTAAAAGCTTCATCAGGGTTTCAACCATTTTGAGAGGGATTTGAAAAGTTTCAATGGGAATGGGAAGAATTGGGACGAAAATTGGAAAATTTTTCAGGGACCTTGAAAAAATTTCAACTGGAATTTTAGCAATTTTGACGTGAAATTGTAAACCTGTGGACATGGATTTTGAAAATTCTAGAGAGAATTTTAAAAGCTTCAAGAGAATTTCAACAATTTTGAGAGGGATTTGAAAAGTTTCAATGGGAATGGGAAGAATTGGGACAAAAATTGGAAAATTTTTAAGGGACTTTGAAAAAATTTCAACTGGAATTTTAGCCATTTTTTGACGTGAAATTGTAAACATGTGGACATGGATTTTGAAAATTCTAGAGAGAATTTTAAGAGCTTCAAGAGAATTTCAACAATTTTGAGAGGGATTTGAAAAGTTTCAATGGGAATGGGAAGAATTGGGACAAAAATTGGAAAATTTTTCAGGGACTTTGAAAAAATTTCAACTGGAATTTTAGCCATTTTTTGACGTGAAATTGTAAACATGTGGAAGTGGATTTTGAAAATTCTAGAGAGAATTTTAAAAGCTTCAAGAGAATTTCAACAATTTGGAGAGGGATTTGAAAAGTTTCAATGGGAATGGGAAGAATTGGGACAAAAATTGGAAAATTTTTAAGGGACTTTGAAAAAATTTCAACTGGAATTTTAGCCATTTTTTGACGTGAAATTGTAAACATGTGGACATGGATTTTGAAAATTCTAGAGAGAATTTTAAGAGCTTCAAGAGAATTTCAATAATTTTGAAAGGGATTTGAAAAGTTTCAATGGGAATGGGAAGAATTGGGACAAAAATTGGAAAATTTTTAAGGGACTTTGAAAAAATTTCAACTGGAATTTTAGCGATTTTTTGACGTGAAATTGTAAACATGTGGACATGGATTTTGAAAATTCTAGAGAGAATTTTAAAAGCTTCAAGAGAATTTCAACAATTTTGAGAGGGATTTGAAAAGTTTCAATGGGAATGGGAAGAATTGGGACAAAAATTGGAAAATTTTTAAGGGACTTTGAAAACATTTCAACTGGAATTTTAGCCATTTTTTGACGTGAAATTGTAAACATGTGGACATGGATTTTGAAAATTCTAGAGAGAATTTTAAAAGCTTCAAGAGAATTTCAACAATTTTGAGAGGGATTTGAAAAGTTTCAATGGGAATGGGAAGAATTGGGACGAAAATTGGAAAATATTTCAGGGACTTTGAAAAAATTTCAACTGGAATTTTAGCAATTTTGACGTGAAATTGTAAACATGTTGATGTGGATTTGGAAAATTCTAGAGAGAATTTTAAAAGCTTCATCAGGGTTTCAACCATTTTGAGAGGGATTTGAAAAGTTTCAATGGGAATGGGAAGAATTGGGACGAAAATTGGAAAATTTTTCAGGGACCTTGAAAAAATTTCAACTGGAATTTTAGCAATTTTGACGTGAAATTGTAAACCTGTGGACATGGATTTTGAAAATTCTGGAGAGAATTTTAAAAGCTTCAAGAGAATTTCAACAATTTTGAGAGGGATTTGAAAAGTTTCAATGGGAATGGGAAGAATTGGGACAAAAATTGGAAAATTTTTAAGGGACTTTGAAAAAATTTCAACTGGAATTTTAGCCATTTTTTGACGTGAAATTGTAAACATGTGGAAGTGGATTTTGAAAATTCTAGAGAGAATTTTAAAAGCTTCAAGAGAATTTCAACAATTTGGAGAGGGATTTGAAAAGTTTCAATGGGAATGGGAAGAATTGGGACAAAAATTGGAAAATTTTTAAGGGACTTTGAAAAAATTTCAACTGGAATTTTAGCCATTTTTTGACGTGAAATTGTAAACATGTGGACATGGATTTTGAAAATTCTAGAGAGAATTTTAAGAGCTTCAAGAGAATTTCAACAATTTGGAGAGGGATTTGAAAAGTTTCAATGGGAATGGGAAGAATTGGGACAAAAATTGGAAAATTTTTAAGGGACTTTGAAAAAATTTCAACTGGAATTTTAGCCATTTTTTGACGTGAAATTGTAAACATGTGGACATGGATTTTGAAAATTCTAGAGAGAATTTTAAAAGCTTCAAGAGAATTTCAACAATTTTGAGAGGGATTTGAAAAGTTTCAATGGGAATGGGAAGAATTGGGACAAAAATTGGAAAATTTTGAAGGGACTTTGAAAAAATTTCAACTGGAATTTTAGCCATTTTTTGACGTGAAATTGTAAACATGTGGACATGGATTTTGAAAATTCTAGAGAGAATTTTAAAAGCTTCAAGAGAATTTCAACAATTTTGAGAGGGATTTGAAAAGTTTCAATGGGAATGGGAAGAATTGGGACAAAAATTGGAAAATTTTTAAGGGACTCTGAAAACATTTCAACTGGAATTTTAGCCATTTTTTGACGTGAAATTGTAAACCTGTGGACATGGATTTTGAAAATTCTGGAGAGAATTTTAAAAGCTTCAAGAGAATTTCAACAATTTTGAGAGGGATTTGAAAAGTTTCAATGGGAATGGGAAGAATTGGGACAAAAATTGGAAAATTTTTAAGGGACTTTGAAAAAATTTCAACTGGAATTTTAGCCATTTTTTGACGTGAAATTGTAAACATGTGGACATGGATTTTGAAAATTCTAGAGAGAATTTTAAGAGCTTCAAGAGAATTTCAATAATTTTGAGAGGGATTTGAAAAGTTTCAATGGGAATGGGAAGAATTGGGACAAAAATTGGAAAATTTTTAAGGGACTTTGAAAAAATTTCAACTGGAATTTTAGCAATTTTTTGACGTGAAATTGTAAACATGTGGACATGGATTTTGAAAATTCTAGAGAGAATTTTAAAAGCTTCAAGAGAATTTCAACAATTTTGAGAGGGATTTGAAAAGTTTCAATGGGAATGGGAAGAATTGGGACAAAAATTGGAAAATTTTTAAGGGACTTTGAAAAAATTTCAACTGGAATTTTAGCCATTTTTTGGCGTGAAATTGTAAACATGTGGACATGGATTTTGAAAATTCTAGAGAGAATTTTAAAAGCTTCAAGAGAATTTCAACAATTTTGAGAGGGATTTGAAAAGTTTCAATGGGAATGGGAAGAATTGGGACAAAAATTGGAAAATTTTGAAGGGACTTTGAAAAAATTTCAACTGGAATTTTAGCAATTTTGATGTGAAATTGTAAACATGTTGAGGTGGATTTGGAAAGTTCTAGAGAGAAGTTTAAAACTTTCAACAGGATTTCAACAATGTTGAGAGGGATTTGAAAAGTTTCAATGGGAATGGGAAGAATTGGGACGAAAATTGGAAAATTTTTCAGGGACTTTGAAAAAATTTCAACTGGAATTTTAGCAATTTTGACGTGAAATTGTAAACATGTTGATGTGGATTTGGAAAATTCTAGAGAGAATTTTAAAAGCTTCATCAGGGTTTCAACCATTTTGAGAGGGATTTGAAAAGTTTCAATGGGAATGGGAAGAATTGGGACGAAAATTGGAAAATTTTGAAGGGACCTTGAAAAAATTTCAACTGGAATTTTAGCAATTTTGACGTGAAATTGTAAACATGTTGAGGTGGATTTTGAAAATTCCAGAGAGAAGTTTAAAACTTTCAACAGGATTTCAACAATGTTGAGAGGGATTTGAAAAGTTTCAATGGGAATGGGAAGAATTGGGAAGAAAATTGGATAATTTTTCAGGGACTTTGAAATAATTTCAACTGGAATTTTAGCAATTTTGACGTGAAATTGTAAACATGTGGACATGGATTTTGAAAATTCTAGAGAGAATTTTAAAAGCTTTAACAGGATTTCAACAATGTTGAGAGGGACTTGAAAAGTTTCAATGGGAATGGGAAGAATTGGGACGAAAATTGGAAAGTTTTTCAGGGACTTTGAAAAAATTTCAACTGGAATTTTAGCAATTTTCACGTGAAATTGTAAACATGTTGAGGTAGATTTTGAAAATTCTAGAGACAATTTTAAAAGCTTCAACATAATTTCAACAATGTTGAGAGGGATTTGAAAAGTTTCAATGGGAATGGGAAGAATTGGGACGAAAATTGGAAAATTTTGAAGGGACTTTGAAAAAATTTCAAGTGGAATTTTAGAGATTTTGATGTGAAAGTGTCACCATTTTGTCGGGGATTTGGAAAATTTCCTGAGAATTTCAAAAGTTTCACCGGGATTTCCCAAATTTTGAAGGGAACTGATCGGAGCCAGCCCAGTGAGAGCCGGAGCCGGCAGGGTTCAACCGACCACGAGGTTCAGCCGAGATCAGGAAGCTCAGAGGGAAACGTACAGGGACAGCGTGATTCCCGGCGGGCCCCGATCGCCAAAGCCCCGGCAGCCATTGCGAGAGAGCGGCTGACGCGGCGGGGGGCGTTCCCACGGTGACGCGGGAGGTTTAAAAGCGGCTGAAACTCGATACTAGCATTCAGTCAGCTGATCGGAGCCAGCCCAGCGAGAGCCGGAGCTGGCGGGGTTCAGCCGACCACGAGGTTCAGCCGAGATCAGGAAGCTCAGAGGGAAACGTACAGGGACAGCGCGATTCCCGGCGGGTCCCGATCGCCAAAGCCCCGGCAGCCATTGCGACAGAGCGGCTGACGTGGCGGGGGCGTTCCCACGGTGACGGCGACCACACCCCCTCCCCTTGCCTTGAAAAAGCCTTTGGGAGGGCAGCGACTAGTCACCAGGTGCAGGGAGGAGCAACCAGCTTGTGTAGCAGGTGAGTCCCACCCACACTGTGCTGCAGCAGCAGGTGTGGTAGCTTGTGCAGCAGGGTGCAGAGAGCACTTGTTGCTTGTCAGCCCCTCTAGCTTATTACCAGCGCCCCAGACTGCTGACGACCATGGGCGTCTCCAGGAGGAGAGCTTGTCTCTAACAGGCTGTGGCTACGCAGACTGAGGCTCTGTCCCGAACGGTGGCTGTTCAGGTCTCTGCAGGGAGTGCCAGAGCCTGCTGCTGGGGGAGGGAGGCCAGCACTCCACCTGTGTGAGGTGTGAGCAGGTGCAAGACCTGCTCGACGTGGTCGTCAAACTTAAGGAGGAGGTTGAGACGCTGAGGACCATCAGGGAGTGCGAAAGGGAGATCGACTGGTGGAGTAACACCCTGACGTGCAAGTCGGAAAGGTCCCAGAGAGGTAACCCCCAAAAGGAGATGGACCTCCTGCCCTCTCGGATAGAGGCAATTTTGACGTGAAACTGTAAACATGTGGACATGGATTTGGAAAATTCTAGAGAGAATTTTAAAAGCTTCAACAGGATATCAACAACGTTGAGAGGGATTTGAAAAGTTTCACTGGGAATGGGAAGAATTGGGACGAAAATTGGAAAATTCTGAAGGGACTTTGAAAAAATTTCAACTGGAATTTTAGCCATTTTGACGTGAAATTGTAAACATGTTGAGGTGGATTTGGAACATTCTTGAGAGAAGTTTCAAACTTTCAACAGGATTCCAACAATGTTGAGAGGGATTTGAAAAGTTTCAATGGGAATGGGAAGATTTGGGACGAAAATTGGAAAATTTTGAAGGGACTTTGAAAAAATTTCAACTGGAATTTTAGCAATTTTGACGTGAAATTGTAAACATGTTGAGGTGGATTTGGAAAATTCTAGAGAGAATTATAAAAGCTTCAACAGGATTTCAACAATGTTGAGAGGGATTTGAAAAGTTTCAATGGGAATGGGAAGAATTGGGAAAAATTTGGAAAATTTTTAAGGGACTTTGAAAAAATTTCAACTGGAATTTTAGCCATTTTTTGACGTGAAATTGTAAACATGTGGACATGGATTTTGAAAATTCTAGAGAGAATTTTAAAAGCTTCAAGAGAATTTCAACAATTTTGAGAGGGATTTGAAAAGTTTCAATGGGAATGGGAAGAATTGGGACAAAAATCGGAAAATTTTTAAGGGACTTTGAAAAAATTTCAACTGGAATTTTAGCCATTTTTTGACGTGAATTTGTAAACATGTGGACATGGATTTTGAAAATTCTAGAGAGAATTTTAAAAGCTTCAAGAGAATTTCAACAATTTTGAGAGGGATTTGAAAAGTTTCAATGGGAATGGGAAGAATTGGGACAAAAATTGGAAAATTTTTAAGGAACTTTGAAAAAATTTCAACTGGAATTTTAGCCATTTTTTGACGTGAAATTGTAAACATGTGGACATGGATTTTGAAAATTCTAGAGAGAATTTTAAGAGCTTCAAGAGAATTTCAACAATTTTGAGAGGGATTTGAAAAGTTTCAATGGGAATGGGAAGAATTGGGACAAAAATTGGAAAATTTTTAAGGGACTTTGAAAAAATTTCAACTGGAATTTTAGCCATTTTTTGACGTGAAATTGTAAACATGTGGACATGGATTTTGAAAATTCTAGAGAGAATTTTAAAAGCTTCAAGAGAATTTCAACAATTTTGAGAGGGATTTGAAAAGTTTCAATGGGAATGGGAAGAATTGGGACAAAAATTGGAAAATTTTTCAGGGACTTTGAAAAAATTTCAACTGGAATTTTAGCCATTTTTTGGCGTGAAATTGTAAACATGTGGACATGGATTTTGAAAATTCTAGAGAGAATTTTAAAAGCTTCAAGAGAATTTCAACAATTTTGAGAGGGATTTGAAAAGTTTCAATGGGAATGGGAAGAATTGGGACAAAAATTGGAAAATTTTGAAGGGACTTTGAAAAAATTTCAACTGGAATTTTAGCAATTTTGATGTGAAATTGTAAACATGTTGAGGTGGATTTGGAAAGTTCTAGAGAGAAGTTTAAAACTTTCAACAGGATTTCAACAATGTTGAGAGGGATTTGAAAAGTTTCAATGGGAATGGGAAGAATTGGGACGAAAATTGGAAAATTTTTCAGGGACTTTGAAAAAATTTCAACTGGAATTTTAGCAATTTTGACGTGAAATTGTAAACATGTTGATGTGGATTTGGAAAATTCTAGAGAGAATTTTAAAAGCTTCATCAGGGTTTCAACCATTTTGAGAGGGATTTGAAAAGTTTCAATGGGAATGGGAAGAATTGGGACGAAAATTGGAAAATTTTTCAGGGACCTTGAAAAAATTTCAACTGGAATTTTAGCAATTTTGACGTGAAATTGTAAACATGTTGAGGTGGATTTTGAAAATTCCAGAGAGAAGTTTAAAACTTTCAACAGGATTTCAACAATGTTGAGAGGGATTTGAAAAGTTTCAATGGGAATGGGAAGAATTGGGACGAAAATTGGATAATTTTTCAGGGACTTTGAAATAATTTCAACTGGAATTTTAGCAATTTTGACGTGAAATTGTAAACATGTGGACATGGATTTTGAAAATTCTAGAGAGAATTTTAAAAGCTTTAACAGGATTTCAACAATGTTGAGAGGGATTTGAAAAGTTTCAATGGGAATGGGAAGAATTGGGACGAAAATTGGAAAGTTTTTCAGGGACTTTGAAAAAATTTCAACTGGAATTTTAGCAATTTTCACGTGAAATTGTAAACATGTTGAGGTAGATTTTGAAAATTCTAGAGACAATTTTAAAAGCTTCAATATAATTTCAACAATGTTGAGAGGGATTTGAAAAGTTTCAATGGGAATGGGAAGAATTGGGACGAAAATTGGAAAATTTTGAAGGGACTTTGAAAAAATTTCAAGTGGAATTTTAGAGATTTTGATGTGAAAGTTTCAAAATTTTGTCGGGGATTTTGAAATTTCCTGAGAATTTCCAAAGTTTCCCCGGGATTTCCACCATTTTGAAGGGAACTCCAAACATGTCAACATTGATTTTAAGAATCTCCACTGGAGTTTTAGAGATTTTGATGTGAAAGTGTCACCATTTTGTCGGGGATTTGGAAAATTTCCTGAGAATT
The DNA here is from genome assembly GCF_964273445.1 of Streptopelia decaocto. Taxonomy (NCBI): domain Eukaryota; kingdom Metazoa; phylum Chordata; class Aves; order Columbiformes; family Columbidae; genus Streptopelia; species Streptopelia decaocto. The sequence continues at coordinate 46,836 of NW_028115062.1, forward strand.
TCAAAAGTTTCACCGGGATTTCCCAAATTTTGAAGGGAACTGATCGGAGCCAGCCCAGCGAGAGCCGGAGCCGGCAGGGTTCAACCGACCACGAGGTTCAGCCGAGATCAGGAAGCTCAGAGGGAAACGTACAGGGACAGCGTGATTCCCGGCGGGCCCCGATCGCCAAAGCCCCGGCAGCCATTGCGAGAGAGCGGCTGACGTGGCGGGGGGCGTTCCCACGGTGACGCGGGAGGTTTAAAAGCGGCTGAAACTCGATACTAGCATTCAGTCAGCTGATCGGAGCCAGCCCAGCGAGAGCCGGAGCCGGCGGGGTTCAGCCGACCACGAGGTTCAGCCGAGATCAGGAAGCTCAGAGGGAAACGTACAGGGACAGCGCGATTCCCGGCGGGTCCCGATCGCCAAAGCCCCGGCAGCCATTGCGACAGAGCGGCTGACGTGGCGGGGGCGTTCCCACGGTGACGGCGACCACACCCCCTCCCCTTGCCTTGAAAAAGCCTTTGGGAGGGCAGCGACTCGTCACCAGGTGCAGGGAGGAGCAACCAGCTTGTGTAGCAGGTGAGTCCCACCCACACTGTGCTGCAGCAGCAGGTGTGGTAGCTTGTGCAGCAGGGTGCAGAGAGCACTTGTTGCTTGTCAGCCCCTCTAGCTTATTACCAGCGCCCCAGACTGCTGACGACCATGGGCGTCTCCAGGAGGAGAGCTTGTCTCTAACAGGCTGTGGCTACGCAGACTGAGGCTCTGTCCCGAACGGTGGCTGTTCAGGTCTCTGCAGGGAGTGCCAGAGCCTGCTGCTGGGGGAGGGAGGCCAGCACTCCACCTGTGTGAGGTGTGAGCAGGTGCAAGACCTGCTCGACGTGGTCGTCAAACTTAAGGAGGAGGTTGAGACGCTGAGGACCATCAGGGAGTGCGAAAGGGAGATCGACTGGTGGAGTAACACCCTGACGTGCAAGTCGGAAAGGTCCCAGAGAGGTAACCCCCAAAAGGAGATGGACCTCCTGCCCTCTCGGATAGAGGCAATTTTGACGTGAAACTGTAAACATGTGGACATGGATTTTGAAAATTCTAGAGAGAATTTTAAAAGCTTCAACAGGATATCAACAACGTTGAGAGGGATTTGAAAAGTTTCACTGGGAATGGGAAGAATTGGGACGAAAATTGGAAAATTCTGAAGGGACTTTGAAAAAATTTCAACTGGAATTTTAGCCATTTTGACGTGAAATTGTAAACATGTTGAGGTGGATTTGGAACATTCTTGAGAGAAGTTTCAAACTTTCAACAGGATTCCAACAATGTTGAGAGGGATTTGAAAAGTTTCAATGGGAATGGGAAGATTTGGGACGAAAATTGGAAAATTTTGAAGGGACTTTGAAAAAATTTCAACTGGAATTTTAGCAATTTTGACGTGAAATTGTAAACATGTTGAGGTGGATTTGGAAAATTCTAGAGAGAATTATAAAAGCTTCAACAGGATTTCAACAATGTTGAGAGGGATTTGAAAAGTTTCAATGGGAATGGGAAGAATTGGGAAAAATTTGGAAAATTTTTAAGGGACTTTGAAAAAATTTCAACTGGAATTTTAGCCATTTTTTGACGTGAAATTGTAAACATGTGGACATGGATTTTGAAAATTCTAGAAAGAATTTTAAAAGCTTCAAGAGAATTTCAACTATTTTGAGAGGGATTTGAAAAGTTTCAATGAGAATGGGAAGAATTGGGACAAAAATTGGAAAATTTTTAAGGGACTTTGAAAAAATTTCAACTGGAATTTTAGCCATTTTTTGACGTGAAATTGTAAACATGTGGACATGGATTTTGAAAATTCTAGAGAGAATTTTAAGAGCTTCAAGAGAATTTCAACAATTTTGAGAGGGATTTGAAAAGTTTCAATGGGAATGGGAAGAATTGGGACAAAAATTGGAAAATTTTTAAGGGACTTTGAAAAAATTTCAACTGGAATTTTAGCCATTTTTTGACGTGAAATTGTAAACATGTGGACATGGATTTTGAAAATTCTAGAGAGAATTTTAAAAGCTTCAAGAGAATTTCAACAATTTTGAGAGGGATTTGAAAAGTTTCAATGGGAATGGGAAGAATTGGGACAAAAATTGGAAAATTTTTAAGGGACTTTGAAAAAATTTCAACTGGAATTTTAGCCATTTTTTGACGTGAAATTGTAAACATGTGGAAGTGGATTTTGAAAATTCTAGAGAGAATTTTAAAAGCTTCAAGAGAATTTCAACAATTTGGAGAGGGATTTGAAAAGTTTCAATGGGAATGGGAAGAATTGGGACAAAAATTGGAAAATTTTTAAGGGACTTTGAAAAAATTTCAACTGGAATTTTAGCCATTTTTTGACGTGAAATTGTAAACATGTGGACATGGATTTTGACAATTCTAGAGAGAATTTTAAGAGCTTCAAGAGAATTTCAATAATTTTGAGAGGGATTTGAAAAGTTTCAATGGGAATGGGAAGAATTGGGACAAAAATTGGAAAATTTTTAAGGGACTTTGAAAAAATTTCAACTGGAATTTTAGCAATTTTTTGACGTGAAATTGTAAACATGTGGACATGGATTTTGAAAATTCTAGAGAGAATTTTAAAAGCTTCAAGAGAATTTCAACAATTTTGAGAGGGATTTGAAAAGTTTCAATGGGAGTGGGAAGAATTGGGACAAAAATTGGAAAATTTTTAAGGGACTTTGAAAAAATTTCAACTGGAATTTTAGCCATTTTTTGGCGTGAAATTGTAAACATGTGGACATGGATTTTGAAAATTCTAGAGAGAATTTTAAAAGCTTCAAGAGAATTTCAACAATTTTGAGAGGGATTTGAAAAGTTTCAATGGGAATGGGAAGAATTGGGACAAAAATTGGAAAATTTTTAAGGGACTTTGAAAACATTTCAACTGGAATTTTAGCCATTTTTTGACGTGAAATTGTAAACATGTTGATGTGGATTTGGAAAATTCTAGAGAGAATTTTAAAAGCTTCATCAGGGTTTCAACCATTTTGAGAGGGATTTGAAAAGTTTCAATGGGAATGGGAAGAATTGGGATGAAAATTGGAAAATTTTTCAGGGACCTTGAAAAAATTTCAACTGGAATTTTAGCAATTTTGACGTGAAATTGTAAACATGTTGAGGTGGATTTTGAAAATTCCAGAGAGAAGTTTAAAACTTTCAACAGGATTTCAACAATGTTGAGAGGGATTTGAAAAGTTTCAATGGGAATGGGAAGAATTGGGAAGAAAATTGGATAATTTTTCAGGGACTTTGAAATAATTTCAACTGGAATTTTAGCAATTTTGACGTGAAATTGTAAACATGTGGACATGGATTTTGAAAATTCTAGAGAGAATTTTAAAAGCTTTAACAGGATTTCAACAATGTTGAGAGGGATTTGAAAAGTTTCAATGGGAATGGGAAGAATTGGGACGAAAATTGGAAAGTTTTTCAGGGACTTTGAAAAAATTTCAACTGGAATTTTAGCAATTTTCACGTGAAATTGTAAACATGTTGAGGTAGATTTTGAAAATTCTAGAGACAATTTTAAAAGCTTCAACATAATTTCAACAATGTTGAGAGGGATTTGAAAAGTTTCAATGGGAATGGGAAGAATTGGGACGAAAATTGGAAAATTTTGAAGGGACTTTGAAAAAATTTCAAGTGGAATTTTAGAGATTTTGATGTGAAAGTTTCAAAATTTTGTCGGGGATTTTGAAATTTCCTGAGAATTTCCAAAGTTTCCCCGGGATTTCCAACATTTTGAAGGGAACTCCAAACATGTCAACATTGATTTTAAGAATCTCCACTGGAGTTTTAGAGATTTTGATGTGAAAGTGTCACCATTTTGTCGGGGATTTGGAAAATTTCCTGAGAATTTCAAAAGTTTCACCGGGATTTCCCAAATTTTGAAGGGAACTGATCGGAGCCAGCCCAGCGAGAGCCGGAGCCGGCAGGGTTCAACCGACCACGAGGTTCAGCCGAGATCAGGAAGCTCAGAGGGAAACGTACAGGGACAGCGTGATTCCCGGCGGGCCCCGATCGCCAAAGCCCCGGCAGCCATTGCGAGAGAGCGGCTGACGTGGCGGGGGGCGTTCCCACGGTGACGCGGGAGGTTTAAAAGCGGCTGAAACTCGATACTAGCATTCAGTCAGCTGATCGGAGCCAGCCCAGCGAGAGCCGGAGCCGGCGGGGTTCAGCCGACCACGAGGTTCAGCCGAGATCAGGAAGCTCAGAGGGAAACGTACAGGGACAGCGCGATTCCCGGCGGGTCCCGATCGCCAAAGCCCCGGCAGCCATTGCGACAGAGCGGCTGACGTGGCGGGGGCGTTCCCACGGTGACGGCGACCACACCCCCTCCCCTTGCCTTGAAAAAGCCTTTGGGAGGGCAGCGACTAGTCACCAGGTGCAGGGAGGAGCAACCAGCTTGTGTAGCAGGTGAGTCCCACCCACACTGTGCTGCAGCAGCAGGTGTGGTAGCTTGTGCAGCAGGGTGCAGAGAGCACTTGTTGCTTGTCAGCCCCTCTAGCTTATTACCAGCGCCCCAGACTGCTGACGACCATGGGCGTCTCCAGGAGGAGAGCTTGTCTCTAACAGGCTGTGGCTACGCAGACTGAGGCTCTGTCCCGAACGGTGGCTGTTCAGGTCTCTGCAGGGAGTGCCAGAGCCTGCTGCTGGGGGAGGGAGGCCAGCACTCCACCTGTGTGAGGTGTGAGCAGGTGCAAGACCTGCTCGACGTGGTCGTCAAACTTAAGGAGGAGGTTGAGACGCTGAGGACCATCAGGGAGTGCGAAAGGGAGATCGACTGGTGGAGTAACACCCTGACGTGCAAGTCGGAAAGGTCCCAGAGAGGTAACCCCCAAAAGGAGATGGACCTCCTGCCCTCTCGGATAGAGGCAATTTTGACGTGAAACTGTAAACATGTGGACATGGATTTGGAAAATTCTAGAGAGAATTTTAAAAGCTTCAACAGGATATCAACAACGTTGAGAGGGATTTGAAAAGTTTCACTGGGAATGGGAAGAATTGGGACGAAAATTGGAAAATTCTGAAGGGACTTTGAAAAAATTTCAACTGGAATTTTAGCCATTTTGACGTGAAATTGTAAACATGTTGAGGTGGATTTGGAACATTCTTGAGAGAAGTTTCAAACTTTCAACAGGATTCCAACAATGTTGAGAGGGATTTGAAAAGTTTCAATGGGAATGGGAAGATTTGGGACGAAAATTGGAAAATTTTGAAGGGACTTTGAAAAAATTTCAACTGGAATTTTAGCAATTTTGACGTGAAATTGTAAACATGTTGAGGTGGATTTGGAAAATTCTAGAGAGAATTATAAAAGCTTCAACAGGATTTCAACAATGTTGAGAGGGATTTGAAAAGTTTCAATGGGAATGGGAAGAATTGGGAAAAATTTGGAAAATTTTTAAGGGACTTTGAAAAAATTTCAACTGGAATTTTAGCCATTTTTTGACGTGAAATTGTAAACATGTGGACATGGATTTTGAAAATTCTAGAGAGAATTTTAAAAGCTTCAAGAGAATTTCAACAATTTTGAGAGGGATTTGAAAAGTTTCAATGGGAATGGGAAGAATTGGGACAAAAATTGGAAAATTTTTAAGGGACTTTGAAAAAATTTCAACTGGAATTTTAGCCATTTTTTGACGTGAAATTGTAAACATGTGGACATGGATTTTGAAAATTCTAGAGAGAATTTTAAAAGCTTCAAGAGAATTTCAACAATTTTGAAAGGGATTTGAAAAGTTTCAATGGGAATGGGAAGAATTGGGACAAAAATTGGAAAATTTTTAAGGGACTTTGAAAAAATTTCAACTGGAATTTTAGCCATTTTTTGACGTGAAATTGTAAACATGTGGACATGGATTTTGAAAATTCTAGAGAGAATTTTAAAAGCTTCAAGAGAATTTCAACAATTTTGAGAGGGATTTGAAAAGTTTCAATGGGAATGGGAAGAATTGGGACAAAAATTGGAAAATTTTTAAGGGACTTTGAAAAAATTTCAACTGGAATTTTAGCCATTTTTTGACGTGAAATTGTAAACATGTGGACATGGATTTTGAAAATTCTAGAGAGAATTTTAAAAGCTTCAAGAGAATTTCAACAATTTTGAGAGGGATTTGAAAAGTTTCAATGGGAATGGGAAGAATTGGGACAAAAATTGGAAAATTTTTAAGGGACTCTGAAAACATTTCAACTGGAATTTTAGCCATTTTTTGACGTGAAATTGTAAACCTGTGGACATGGATTTTGAAAATTCTGGAGAGAATTTTAAAAGCTTCAAGAGAATTTCAACAATTTTGAGAGGGATTTGAAAAGTTTCAATGGGAATGGGAAGAATTGGGAAAAAAATTGGAAAATTTTTAAGGGACTTTGAAAAAATTTCAACTGGAATTTTAGCCATTTTTTGACGTGAAATTGTAAACATGTGGACATGGATTTTGAAAATTCTAGAGAGAATTTTAAAAGCTTCAAGAGAATTTCAACAATTTTGAGAGGGATTTGAAAAGTTTCAATGGGAATGGGAAGAATTGGGACAAAAATTGGAAAATTTTTAAGGGACTTTGAAAACATTTCAACTGGAATTTTAGCCATTTTTTGACGTGAAATTGTAAACATGTTGATGTGGATTTGGAAAATTCTAGAGAGAATTTTAAAAGCTTCATCAGGGTTTCAACCATTTTGAGAGGGATTTGAAAAGTTTCAATGGGAATGGGAAGAATTGGGATGAAAATTGGAAAATTTTTCAGGGACCTTGAAAAAATTTCAACTGGAATTTTAGCAATTTTGACGTGAAATTGTAAACATGTTGAGGTGGATTTTGAAAATTCCAGAGAGAAGTTTAAAACTTTCAACAGGATTTCAACAATGTTGAGAGGGATTTGAAAAGTTTCAATGGGAATGGGAAGAATTGGGAAGAAAATTGGATAATTTTTCAGGGACTTTGAAATAATTTCAACTGGAATTTTAGCAATTTTGACGTGAAATTGTAAACATGTGGACATGGATTTTGAAAATTCTAGAGAGAATTTTAAAAGCTTTAACAGGATTTCAACAATGTTGAGAGGGATTTGAAAAGTTTCAATGGGAATGGGAAGAATTGGGACGAAAATTGGAAAGTTTTTCAGGGACTTTGAAAAAATTTCAACTGGAATTTTAGCAATTTTCACGTGAAATTGTAAACATGTTGAGGTAGATTTTGAAAATTCTAGAGACAATTTTAAAAGCTTCAACATAATTTCAACAATGTTGAGAGGGATTTGAAAAGTTTCAATGGGAATGGGAAGAATTGGGACGAAAATTGGAAAATTTTGAAGGGACTTTGAAAAAATTTCAAGTGGAATTTTAGAGATTTTGATGTGAAAGTTTCAAAATTTTGTCGGGGATTTTGAAATTTCCTGAGAATTTCCAAAGTTTCCCCGGGATTTCCAACATTTTGAAGGGAACTCCAAACATGTCAACATTGATTTTAAGAATCTCCACTGGAGTTTTAGAGATTTTGATGTGAAAGTGTCACCATTTTGTCGGGGATTTGGAAAATTTCCTGAGAATTTCAAAAGTTTCACCGGGATTTCCCAAATTTTGAAGGGAACTGATCGGAGCCAGCCCAGCGAGAGCCGGAGCCGGCAGGGTTCAACCGACCACGAGGTTCAGCCGAGATCAGGAAGCTCAGAGGGAAACGTACAGGGACAGCGTGATTCCCGGCGGGCCCCGATCGCCAAAGCCCCGGCAGCCATTGCGAGAGAGCGGCTGACGTGGCGGGGGGCGTTCCCACGGTGACGCGGGAGGTTTAAAAGCGGCTGAAACTCGATACTAGCATTCAGTCAGCTGATCGGAGCCAGCCCAGCGAGAGCCGGAGCCGGCGGGGTTCAGCCGACCACGAGGTTCAGCCGAGATCAGGAAGCTCAGAGGGAAACGTACAGGGACAGCGCGATTCCCGGCGGGTCCCGATCGCCAAAGCCCCGGCAGCCATTGCGACAGAGCGGCTGACGTGGCGGGGGCGTTCCCACGGTGACGGCGACCACACCCCCTCCCCTTGCCTTGAAAAAGCCTTTGGGAGGGCAGCGACTAGTCACCAGGTGCAGGGAGGAGCAACCAGCTTGTGTAGCAGGTGAGTCCCACCCACACTGTGCTGCAGCAGCAGGTGTGGTAGCTTGTGCAGCAGGGTGCAGAGAGCACTTGTTGCTTGTCAGCCCCTCTAGCTTATTACCAGCGCCCCAGACTGCTGACGACCATGGGCGTCTCCAGGAGGAGAGCTTGTCTCTAACAGGCTGTGGCTACGCAGACTGAGGCTCTGTCCCGAACGGTGGCTGTTCAGGTCTCTGCAGGGAGTGCCAGAGCCTGCTGCTGGGGGAGGGAGGCCAGCACTCCACCTGTGTGAGGTGTGAGCAGGTGCAAGACCTGCTCGACGTGGTCGTCAAACTTAAGGAGGAGGTTGAGACGCTGAGGACCATCAGGGAGTGCGAAAGGGAGATCGACTGGTGGAGTAACACCCTGACGTGCAAGTCGGAAAGGTCCCAGAGAGGTAACCCCCAAAAGGAGATGGACCTCCTGCCCTCTCGGATAGAGGCAATTTTGACGTGAAACTGTAAACATGTGGACATGGATTTGGAAAATTCTAGAGAGAATTTTAAAAGCTTCAACAGGATATCAACAACGTTGAGAGGGATTTGAAAAGTTTCACTGGGAATGGGAAGAATTGGGACGAAAATTGGAAAATTCTGAAGGGACTTTGAAAAAATTTCAACTGGAATTTTAGCCATTTTGACGTGAAATTGTAAACATGTTGAGGTGGATTTGGAACATTCTTGAGAGAAGTTTCAAACTTTCAACAGGATTCCAACAATGTTGAGAGGGATTTGAAAAGTTTCAATGGGAATGGGAAGATTTGGGACGAAAATTGGAAAATTTTGAAGGGACTTTGAAAAAATTTCAACTGGAATTTTAGCAATTTTGACGTGAAATTGTAAACATGTTGAGGTGGATTTGGAAAATTCTAGAGAGAATTATAAAAGCTTCAACAGGATTTCAACAATGTTGAGAGGGATTTGAAAAGTTTCAATGGGAATGGGAAGAATTGGGAAAAATTTGGAAAATTTTTAAGGGACTTTGAAAAAATTTCAACTGGAATTTTAGCCATTTTTTGACGTGAAATTGTAAACATGTGGACATGGATTTTGAAAATTCTAGAGAGAATTTTAAAAGCTTCAAGAGAATTTCAACAATTTTGAGAGGGATTTGAAAAGTTTCAATGGGAATGGGAAGAATTGGGACAAAAATTGGAAAATTTTTAAGGGACTTTGAAAAAATTTCAACTGGAATTTTAGCCATTTTTTGACGTGAAATTGTAAACATGTGGACATGGATTTTGAAAATTCTAGAGAGAATTTTAAAAGCTTCAAGAGAATTTCAACAATTTTGAGAGGGATTTGAAAAGTTTCAATGGGAATGGGAAGAATTGGGACAAAAATTGGAAAATTTTTAAGGGACTTTGAAAAAATTTCAACTGGAATTTTAGCCATTTTTTGACGTGAAATTGTAAACATGTGGACATGGATTTTGAAAATTCTAGAGAGAATTTTAAAAGCTTCAAGAGAATTTCAACAATTTTGAGAGGGATTTGAAAAGTTTCAATGGGAATGGGAAGAATTGGGACAAAAATTGGAAAATTTTTAAGGGACTTTGAAAAAATTTCAACTGGAATTTTAGCCATTTTTTGACGTGAAATTGTAAACATGTGGACATGGATTTTGAAAATTCTAGAGAGAATTTTAAAAGCTTCAAGAGAATTTCAACAATTTTGAGAGGGATTTGAAAAGTTTCAATGGGAATGGGAAGAATTGGGACAAAAGTTGGAAAATTTTTAAGGGACTCTGAAAACATTTCAACTGGAATTTTAGCCATTTTTTGACGTGAAATTGTAAACCTGTGGACATGGATTTTGAAAATTCTGGAGAGAATTTTAAAAGCTTCAAGAGAATTTCAACAATTTTGAGAGGGATTTGAAAAGTTTCAATGGGAATGGGAAGAATTGGGACAAAAATTGGAAAATTTTTCAGGGACTTTGAAAAAATTTCAACTGGAATTTTAGCCATTTTTTGACGTGAAATTGTAAACATGTGGAAGTGGATTTTGAAAATTCTAGAGAGAATTTTAAAAGCTTCAAGAGAATTTCAACAATTTGGAGAGGGATTTGAAAAGTTTCAATGGGAATGGGAAGAATTGGGACAAAAATTGGAAAGTTTTTCAGGGACTTTGAAAAAATTTCAACTGGAATTTTAGCAATTTTCACGTGAAATTGTAAACATGTTGAGGTAGATTTTGAAAATTCTAGAGACAATTTTAAAAGCTTCAACATAATTTCAACAATGTTGAGAGGGATTTGAAAAGTTTCAATGGGAATGGGAAGAATTGGGACGAAAATTGGAAAATTTTGAAGGGACTTTGAAAAAATTTCAAGTGGAATTTTAGAGATTTTGATGTGAAAGTTTCAAAATTTTGTCGGGGATTTTGAAATTTCCTGAGAATTTCCAAAGTTTCCCCGGGATTTCCAACATTTTGAAGGGAACTCCAAACATGTCAACATTGATTTTAAGAATCTCCACTGGAGTTTTAGAGATTTTGATGTGAAAGTGTCACCATTTTGTCGGGGATTTGGAAAATTTCCTGAGAATTTCAAAAGTTTCACCGGGATTTCCCAAATTTTGAAGGGAACTGATCGGAGCCAGCCCAGCGAGAGCCGGAGCCGGCAGGGTTCAACCGACCACGAGGTTCAGCCGAGATCAGGAAGCTCAGAGGGAAACGTACAGGGACAGCGTGATTCCCGGCGGGCCCCGACCGCCAAAGCCCCGGCAGCCATTGCGAGAGAGCGGCTGACGTGGCGGGGGGCGTTCCCACGGTGACGCGGGAGGTTTAAAAGCGGCTGAAACTCGATACTAGCATTCAGTCAGCTGATCGGAGCCAGCCCAGCGAGAGCCGGAGCCGGCGGGGTTCAGCCGACCACGAGGTTCAGCCGAGATCAGGAAGCTCAGAGGGAAACGTACAGGGACAGCGCGATTCCCGGCGGGTCCCGATCGCCAAAGCCCCAGCAGCCATTGCGACAGAGCGGCTGACGTGGCGGGGGCGTTCCCACGGTGACGGCGACCACACCCCCTCCCCTTGCCTTGAAAAAGCCTTTGGGAGGGCAGCGACTAGTCACCAGGTGCAGGGAGGAGCAACCAGCTTGTGTAGCAGGTGAGTCCCACCCACACTGTGCTGCAGCAGCAGGTGTGGTAGCTTGTGCAGCAGGGTGCAGAGAGCACTTGTTGCTTGTCAGCCCCTCTAGCTTATTACCAGCGCCCCAGACTGCTGACGACCATGGGCGTCTCCAGGAGGAGAGCTTGTCTCTAACAGGCTGTGGCTACGCAGACTGAGGCTCTGTCCCGAACGGTGGCTGTTCAGGTCTCTGCAGGGAGTGCCAGAGCCTGCTGCTGGGGGAGGGAGGCCAGCACTCCACCTGTGTGAGGTGTGAGCAGGTGCAAGACCTGCTCGACGTGGTCGTCAAACTTAAGGAGGAGGTTGAGACGCTGAGGACCATCAGGGAGTGCGAAAGGGAGATCGACTGGTGGAGTAACACCCTGACGTGCAAGTCGGAAAGGTCCCAGAGAGGTAACCCCCAAAAGGAGATGGACCTCCTGCCCTCTCGGATAGAGGCAATTTTGACGTGAAACTGTAAACATGTGGACATGGATTTGGAAAATTCTAGAGAGAATTTTAAAAGCTTCAACAGGATATCAACAACGTTGAGAGGGATTTGAAAAGTTTCACTGGGAATGGGAAGAATTGGGACGAAAATTGGAAAATTCTGAAGGGACTTTGAAAAAATTTCAACTGGAATTTTAGCCATTTTGACGTGAAATTGTAAACATGTTGAGGTGGATTTGGAACATTCTTGAGAGAAGTTTCAACCTTTCAACAGGATTCCAACAATGTTGAGAGGGATTTGAAAAGTTTCAATGGGAATGGGAAGATTTGGGACGAAAATTGGAAAATTTTTAAGGGACTTTGAAAAAATTTCAACTGGAATTTAAGCAATTTTGACGTGAAATTGTAAACATGTTGAGGTGGATTTGGAAAATTCTAGAGAGAATTATAAAAGCTTCAACAGGATTTCAACAATGTTGAGAGGGATTTGAAAAGTTTCAATGGGAATGGGAAGAATTGGGAAAAATTTGGAAAATTTTGAAGGGACTTTGAAAAAATTTCAACTGGAATTTTAGCCATTTTTTGACGTGAAATTGTAAACATGTGGACATGGATTTTGAAAATTCTAGAGAGAATTTTAAAAGCTTCAAGAGAATTTCAACAATTTTGAGAGGGATTTGAAAAGTTTCAATGAGAATGGGAAGAATTGGGACAAAAATTGGAAAATTTTTAAGGGACTTTGAAAAAATTTCAACTGGAATTTTAGCCATTTTTTGACGTGAATTTGTAAACATGTGGACATGGATTTTGAAAATTCTAGAGAGAATTTTAAAAGCTTCAAGAGAATTTCAACAATTTTGAGAGGGATTTGAAAAGTTTCAATGGGAATGGGAAGAATTGGGACAAAAATTGGAAAATTTTTAAGGAACTTTGAAAAAATTTCAAGTGGAATTTTAGCCATTTTTTGACGTGAAATTGTAAACATGTGGACATGGATTTTGAAAATTCTAGAGAGAATTTTAAGAGCTTCAAGAGAATTTCAACAATTTTGAGAGGGATTTGAAAAGTTTCAATGGGAATGGGAAGAATTGGGACAAAAATTGGAAAATTTTTAAGGGACTTTGAAAAAATTTCAACTGGAATTTTAGCCATTTTTTGACGTGAAATTGTAAACATGTGGACATGGATTTTGAAAATTCTAGAGAGAATTTTAAAAGCTTCAAGAGAATTTCAACAATTTTGAGAGGGATTTGAAAAGTTTCAATGGGAATGGGAAGAATTGGGACAAAAATTGGAAAATTTTTAAGGGACTTTGAAAAAATTTCAACTGGAATTTTAGCCATTTTTTGACGTGAAATTGTAAACGTGGACATGGATTTTGAAAATTCTAGAGAGAATTTTAAAAGCTTCAAGAGAATTTCAACAATTTTGAGAGGGATTTGAAAAGTTTCAATGGGAATGGGAAGAATTGGGACAAAAATTGGAAAATTTTTAAGGGACTCTGAAAACATTTCAACTGGAATTTTAGCCATTTTTTGACGTGAAATTGTAAACATGTGGACATGGATTTTGAAAATTCTGGAGAGAATTTTAAAAGCTTCAAGAGAATTTCAACAATTTTGAGAGGGATTTGAAAAGTTTCAATGGGAATGGGAAGAATTGGGACAAAAATTGGAAAATTTTTCAGGGACTTTGAAAAAATTTCAACTGGAATTTTAGCCATTTTTTGACGTGAAATTGTAAACATGTGGAAGTGGATTTTGAAAATTCTAGAGAGAATTTTAAAAGCTTCAAGAGAATTTCAACAATTTGGAGAGGGATTTGAAAAGTTTCAATGGGAATGGGAAGAATTGGGACAAAAATTGGAAAATTTTTAAGGGACTTTGAAAAAATTTCAACTGGAATTTTAGCCATTTTTTGACGTGAAATTGTAAACATGTGGACATGGATTTTGAAAATTCTAGAGAGAATTTTAAGAGCTTCAAGAGAATTTCAATAATTTTGAGAGGGATTTGAAAAGTTTCAATGGGAATGGGAAGAATTGGGATAAAAATTGGAAAATTTTTAAGGGACTTTGAAAAAATTTCAACTGGAATTTTAGCAATTTTTTGACGTGAAATTGTAAACATGTGGACATGGATTTTGAAAATTCTAGAGAGAATTTTAAAAGCTTCAAGAGAATTTCAACAATTTTGAGAGGGATTTGAAAAGTTTCAATGGGAATGGGAAGAATTGGGACAAAAATTGGAAAATTTTTAAGGGACTTTGAAAACATTTCAACTGGAATTTTAGCCATTTTTTGACGTGAAATTGTAAACATGTGGACATGGATTTTGAAAATTCTAGAGAGAATTTTAAAAGCTTCAAGAGAATTTCAACAATTTTGAGAGGGATTTGAAAAGTTTCAATGGGAATGGGAAGAATTGGGACAAAAATTGGAAAATTTTGAAGGGACTTTGAAAAAATTTCAACTGGAATTTTAGCAATTTTGATGTGAAATTGTAAACATGTTGAGGTGGATTTGGAAAGTTCTAGAGAGAAGTTTAAAACTTTCAACAGGATTTCAACAATGTTGAGAGGGATTTCAAAAGTTTCAATGGGAATGGGAAGAATTGGGACGAAAATTGGAAAATTTTTCAGGGACTTTGAAAAAATTTCAACTGGAATTTTAGCAATTTTGACGTGAAATTGTAAACATGTTGATGTGGATTTGGAAAATTCTAGAGAGAATTTTAAAAGCTTCATCAGGGTTTCAACCATTTTGAGAGGGATTTGAAAAGTTTCAATGGGAATGGGAAGAATTGGGACGAAAATTGGAAAATTTTTCAGGGACCTTGAAAAAATTTCAACTGGAATTTTAGCAATTTTGACGTGAAATTGTAAACATGTTGAGGTGGATTTTGAAAATTCTAGAGAGAAGTTTAAAACTTTCAACAGGATTTCAACAATGTTGAGAGGGATTTGAAAAGTTTCAATGGGAATGGGAAGAATTGGGAAGAAAATTGGAAAGTTTTTCAGGGACTTTGAAAAAATTTCAACTGGAATTTTAGAGATTTTGATGTGAAAGTTTCAAAATTTTGTCGGGGATTTTGAAATTTCCTGAGAATTTCCAAAGTTTCCCCGGGATTTCCAACATTTTGAAGGGAACTCCAAACATGTCAACATTGATTTTAAGAATCTCCACTGGAGTTTTAGAGATTTTGATGTGAAAGTGTCACCATTTTGTCGGGGATTTGGAAAATTTCCTGAGAATTTCAAAAGTTTCACCGGGATTTCCCAAATTTTGAAGGGAACTGATCGGAGCCAGCCCAGCGAGAGCCGGAGCCGGCAGGGTTCAACCGACCACGAGGTTCAGCCGAGATCAGGAAGCTCAGAGGGAAACGTACAGGGACAGCGTGATTCCCGGCGGGCCCCGATCGCCAAAGCCCCGGCAGCCATTGCGAGAGAGTGGCTGACGTGGCGGGGGGCGTTCCCACGGTGACGCGGGAGGTTTAAAAGCGGCTGAAACTCGATACTAGCATTCAGTCAGCTGATCGGAGCCAGCCCAGCGAGAGCCGGAGCCGGCGGGGTTCAGCCGACCACGAGGTTCAGCCGAGATCAGGAAGCTCAGAGGGAAACGTACAGGGACAGCGCGATTCCCGGCGGGTCCCGATCGCCAAAGCCCCGGCAGCCATTGCGACAGAGCGGCTGACGTGGCGGGGGCGTTCCCACGGTGACGGCGACCACACCCCCTCCCCTTGCCTTGAAAAAGCCTTTGGGAGGGCAGCGACTAGTCACCAGGTGCAGGGAGGAGCAACCAGCTTGTGTAGCAGGTGAGTCCCACCCACACTGTGCTGCAGCAGCAGGTGTGGTAGCTTGTGCAGCAGGGTGCAGAGAGCACTTGTTGCTTGTCAGCCCCTCTAGCTTATTACCAGCGCCCCAGACTGCTGACGACCATGGGCGTCTCCAGGAGGAGAGCTTGTCTCTAACAGGCTGTGGCTACGCAGACTGAGGCTCTGTCCCGAACGGTGGCTGTTCAGGTCTCTGCAGGGAGTGCCAGAGCCTGCTGCTGGGGGAGGGAGGCCAGCACTCCACCTGTGTGAGGTGTGAGCAGGTGCAAGACCTGCTCGACGTGGTCGTCAAACTTAAGGAGGAGGTTGAGACGCTGAGGACCATCAGGGAGTGCGAAAGGGAGATCGACTGGTGGAGTAACACCCTGACGTGCAAGTCGGAAAGGTCCCAGAGAGGTAACCCCCAAAAGGAGATGGACCTCCTGCCCTCTCGGATAGAGGCAATTTTGACGTGAAACTGTAAACATGTGGACATGGATTTGGAAAATTCTAGAGAGAATTTTAAAAGCTTCAACAGGATATCAACAACGTTGAGAGGGATTTGAAAAGTTTCACTGGGAATGGGAAGAATTGGGACGAAAATTGGAAAATTCTGAAGGGACTTTGAAAAAATTTCAACTGGAATTTTAGCCATTTTGACGTGAAATTGTAAACATGTTGAGGTGGATTTGGAACATTCTTGAGAGAAGTTTCAACCTTTCAACAGGATTCCAACAATGTTGAGAGGGATTTGAAAAGTTTCAATGGGAATGGGAAGATTTGGGACGAAAATTGGAAAATTTTGAAGGGACTTTGAAAAAATTTCAACTGGAATTTAAGCAATTTTGACGTGAAATTGTAAACATGTTGAGGTGGATTTGGAAAATTCTAGAGAGAATTATAAAAGCTTCAACAGGATTTCAACAATGTTGAGAGGGATTTGAAAAGTTTCAATGGGAATGGGAAGAATTGGGAAAAATTTGGAAAATTTTTAAGGGACTTTGAAAAAATTTCAACTGGAATTTTAGCCATTTTTTGACGTGAAATTGTAAACATGTGGACATGGATTTTGAAAATTCTAGAGAGAATTTTAAAAGCTTCAAGAGGATTTCAACAATTTTGAGAGGGATTTGAAAAGTTTCAATGAGAATGGGAAGAATTGGGACAAAAATTGGAAAATTTTTAAGGGACTTTGAAAAAATTTCAACTGGAATTTTAGCCATTTTTTGACGTGAAATTGTAAACATGTGGACATGGATTTTGAAAATTCTAGAGAGAATTTTAAAAGCTTCAAGAGAATTTCAACAATTTTGAGAGGGATTTGAAAAGTTTCAATGGGAATGGGAAGAATTGGGACAAAAATTGGAAAATTTTTAAGGAACTTTGAAAAAATTTCAAGTGGAATTTTAGCCATTTTTTGACGTGAAATTGTAAACATGTGGACATGGATTTTGAAAATTCTAGAGAGAATTTTAAGAGCTTCAAGAGAATTTCAACAATTTTGAGAGGGATTTGAAAAGTTTCAATGGGAATGGGAAGAATTGGGACAAAAATTGGAAAATTTTTAAGGGACTTTGAAAAAATTTCAACTGGAATTTTAGCCATTTTTTGACGTGAAATTGTAAACATGTGGACATGGATTTTGAAAATTCTAGAGAGAATTTTAAAAGCTTCAAGAGAATTTCAACAATTTTGAGAGGGATTTGAAAAGTTTCAATGGGAATGGGAAGAATTGGGACAAAAATTGGAAAATTTTTAAGGGACTTTGAAAAAATTTCAACTGGAATTTTAGCCATTTTTTGACGTGAAATTGTAAACATGTGGACATGGATTTTGAAAATTCTAGAGAGAATTTTAAAAGCTTCAAGAGAATTTCAACAATTTTGAGAGGGATTTGAAAAGTTTCAATGGGAATGGGAAGAATTGGGACAAAAATTGGAAAATTTTTAAGGGACTCTGAAAAAATTTCAACTGGAATTTTAGCCATTTTTTGACGTGAAATTGTAAACCTGTGGACATGGATTTTGAAAATTCTGGAGAGAATTTTAAAAGCTTCAAGAGAATTTCAACAATTTTGAGAGGGATTTGAAAAGTTTCAATGGGAATGGGAAGAATTGGGAAAAAAATTGGAAAATTTTTAAGGGACTTTGAAAAAATTTCAACTGGAATTTTAGCCATTTTTTGACGTGAAATTGTAAACATGTGGAAGTGGATTTTGAAAATTCTAGAGAGAATTTTAAAAGCTTCAAGAGAATTTCAAAAATTTGGAGAGGGATTTGAAAAGTTTCAATGGGAATGGGAAGAATTGGGACAAAAATTGGAAAATTTTTAAGGGACTTTGAAAAAATTTCAACTGGAATTTTAGCCATTTTTTGACGTGAAATTGTAAACATGTGGACATGGATTTTGAAAATTCTAGAGAGAATTTTAAGAGCTTCAAGAGAATTTCAACAATTTTGAGAGGGATTTGAAAAGTTTCAATGGGAATGGGAAGAATTGGGACAAAAATTGGAAAATTTTTCAGGGACTTTGAAAAAATTTCAACTGGAATTTTAGCCATTTTTTGACGTGAAATTGTAAACATGTGGAAGTGGATTTTGAAAATTCTAGAGAGAATTTTAAAAGCTTCAAGAGAATTTCAACAATTTGGAGAGGGATTTGAAAAGTTTCAATGGGAATGGGAAGAATTGGGACAAAAATTGGAAAATTTTTAAGGGACTTTGAAAAAATTTCAACTGGAATTTTAGCCATTTTTTGACGTGAAATTGTAAACATGTGGACATGGATTTTGAAAATTCTAGAGAGAATTTTAAGAGCTTCAAGAGAATTTCAATAATTTTGAGAGGGATTTGAAAAGTTTCAATGGGAATGGGAAGAATTGGGACAAAAATTGGAAAATTTTTAAGGGACTTTGAAAAAATTTCAACTGGAATTTTAGCAATTTTTTGACGTGAAATTGTAAACATGTGGACATGGATTTTGAAAATTCTAGAGAGAATTTTAAAAGCTTCAAGAGAATTTCAACAATTTTGAGAGGGATTTGAAAAGTTTCAATGGGAATGGGAAGAATTGGGACAAAAATTGGAAAATTTTTAAGGGACTTTGAAAAAATTTCAACTGGAATTTTAGCAATTTTGATGTGAAATTGTAAACATGTTGAGGTGGATTTGGAAAGTTCTAGAGAGAAGTTTAAAACTTTCAACAGGATTTCAACAATGTTGAGAGGGATTTGAAAAGTTTCAATGGGAATGGGAAGAATTGGGACGAAAATTGGAAAATTTTTAAGGGACTTTGAAAAAATTTCAACTGGAATTTTAGCAATTTTGACGTGAAATTGTAAACATGTTGATGTGGATTTTGAAAATTCTAGAGAGAATTTTAAAAGCTTCATCAGGGTTTCAACCATTTTGAGAGGGATTTGAAAAGTTTCAATGGGAATGGGAAGAATTGGGACGAAAATTGGAAAATTTTTCAGGGACCTTGAAAAAATTTCAACTGGAATTTTAGCAATTTTGACGTGAAATTGTAAACATGTTGAGGTGGATTTTGAAAATTCTAGAGAGAAGTTTAAAACTTTCAACAGGATTTCAACAATGTTGAGAGGGATTTGAAAAGTTTCAATGGGAATGGGAAGAATTGGGAAGAAAATTGGATAATTTTTCAGGGACTTTGAAATAATTTCAACTGGAATTTTAGCAATTTTGACGTGAAATTGTAAACATGTGGACATGGATTTTGAAAATTCTAGAGAGAATTTTAAAAGCTTTAACAGGATTTCAACAATTTTGAGAGGGATTTGAAAAGTTTCAATGGGAATGGGAAGAATTGGGACGAAAATTGGAAAGTTTTTCAGGGACTTTGAAAAAATTTCAACTGGAATTTTAGCAATTTTCACGTGAAATTGTAAACATGTTGAGGTAGATTTTGAAAATTCTAGAGACAATTTTAAAAGCTTCAACATAATTTCAACAATGTTGAGAGGGATTTGAAAAGTTTCAATGGGAATGGGAAGAACTGGGACGAAAATTGGAAAATTTTGAAGGGACTTTGAAAAAATTTCAAGTGGAATTTTAGAGATTTTGATGTGAAAGTTTCAAAATTTTGTCGGGGATTTTGAAATTTCCTGAGAATTTCCAAAGTTTCCCCGGGATTTCCAACATTTTGAAGGGAACTCCAAACATGTCAACATTGATTTTAAGAATCTCCACTGGAGTTTTAGAGATTTTGATGTGAAAGTGTCACCATTTTGTCGGGGATTTGGAAAATTTCCTGAGAATTTCAAAAGTTTCACCGGGATTTCCCAAATTTTGAAGGGAACTGATCGGAGCCAGCCCAGCGAGAGCCGGAGCCGGCAGGGTTCAACCGACCACGAGGTTCAGCCGAGATCAGGAAGCTCAGAGGGAAACGTACAGGGACAGCGTGATTCCCGGCGGGCCCCGATCGCCAAAGCCCCGGCAGCCATTGCGAGAGAGCGGCTGACGTGGCGGGGGGCGTTCCCACGGTGACGCGGGAGGTTTAAAAGCAGCTGAAACTCGATACTAGCATTCAGTCAGCTGATCGGAGCCAGCCCAGCGAGAGCCGGAGCCGGCGGGGTTCAGCCGACCACGAGGTTCAGCCGAGATCAGGAAGCTCAGAGGGAAACGTACAGGGACAGCGCGATTCCCGGCGGGTCCCGATCGCCAAAGCCCCGGCAGCCATTGCGACAGAGCGGCTGACGTGGCGGGGGCGTTCCCACGGTGACGGCGACCACACCCCCTCCCCTTGCCTTGAAAAAGCCTTTGGGAGGGCAGCGACTAGTCACCAGGTGCAGGGAGGAGCAACCAGCTTGTGTAGCAGGTGAGTCCCACCCACACTGTGCTGCAGCAGCAGGTGTGGTAGCTTGTGCAGCAGGGTGCAGAGAGCACTTGTTGCTTGTCAGCCCCTCTAGCTTATTACCAGCGCCCCAGACTGCTGACGACCATGGGCGTCTCCAGGAGGAGAGCTTGTCTCTAACAGGCTGTGGCTACGCAGACTGAGGCTCTGTCCCGAACGGTGGCTGTTCAGGTCTCTGCAGGGAGTGCCAGAGCCTGCTGCTGGGGGAGGGAGGCCAGCACTCCACCTGTGTGAGGTGTGAGCAGGTGCAAGACCTGCTCGACGTGGTCGTCAAACTTAAGGAGGAGGTTGAGACGCTGAGGACCATCAGGGAGTGCGAAAGGGAGATCGACTGGTGGAGTAACACCCTGACGTGCAAGTCGGAAAGGTCCCAGAGAGGTAACCCCCAAAAGGAGATGGACCTCCTGCCCTCTCGGATAGAGGCAATTTTGACGTGAAACTGTAAACATGTGGACATGGATTTGGAAAATTCTAGAGAGAATTTTAAAAGCTTCAACAGGATATCAACAACGTTGAGAGGGATTTGAAAAGTTTCACTGGGAATGGGAAGAATTGGGACGAAAATTGGAAAATTCTGAAGGGACTTTGAAAAAATTTCAACTGGAATTTTAGCCATTTTTTGACGTGAAATTGTAAACATGTGGAAGTGGATTTTGAAAATTCTAGAGAGAATTTTAAAAGCTTCAAGAGAATTTCAACAATTTGGAGAGGGATTTGAAAAGTTTCAATGGGAATGGGAAGAATTGGGACAAAAATTGGAAAATTTTTAAGGGACTTTGAAAAAATTTCAACTGGAATTTTAGCCATTTTTTGACGTGAAATTGTAAACATGTGGACATGGATTTTGAAAATTCTAGAGAGAATTTTAAGAGCTTCAAGAGAATTTCAACAATTTTGAGAGGGATTTGAAAAGTTTCAATGGGAATGGGAAGAATTGGGACAAAAATTGGAAAATTTTTAAGGGACTTTGAAAAAATTTCAACTGGAATTTTAGCCATTTTTTGACGTGAAATTGTAAACATGTGGACATGGATTTTGAAAATTCTAGAGAGAATTTTAAGAGCTTCAAGAGAATTTCAATAATTTTGAGAGGGATTTGAAAAGTTTCAATGGGAATGGGAAGAATTGGGACAAAAATTGGAAAATTTTTAAGGGACTTTGAAAAAATTTCAACTGGAATTTTAGCCATTTTTTGACGTGAAATTGTAAACATGTGGAAGTGGATTTTGAAAATTCTAGAGAGAATTTTAAAAGCTTCAAGAGAATTTCAACAATTTGGAGAGGGATTTGAAAAGTTTCAATGGGAATGGGAAGAATTGGGACAAAAATTGGAAAATTTTTAAGGGACTTTGAAAAAATTTCAACTGGAATTTTAGCCATTTTTTGACGTGAAATTGTAAACATGTGGACATGGATTTTGAAAATTCTAGAGAGAATTTTAAGAGCTTCAAGAGAATTTCAATAATTTTGAGAGGGATTTGAAAAGTTTCAATGGGAATGGGAAGAATTGGGACAAAAATTGGAAAATTTTTAAGGGACTTTGAAAAAATTTCAACTGGAATTTTAGCAATTTTTTGACGTGAAATTGTAAACATGTGGACATGGATTTTGAAAATTCTAGAGAGAATTTTAAAAGCTTCAAGAGAATTTCAACAATTTTGAGAGGGATTTGAAAAGTTTCAATG
>NW_028115061.1:0-66756 GCF_964273445.1 Streptopelia decaocto
CTTAAAAATTTTCCAATTTTGTCCCAATTCTTCCCATCCCATTGAAACTTTTCAAATCCCTCTCAAAATGGTTGAAATTCTGTTGAAGCTTTTAAAATTCTCTCTAGAATTTTTAAAATCCACGTCCACATGTTTACAATTTCACGTCAAAATTGCTAAAATTCCAGTTGAAATTTTTTCAAAGTCCCTTAAAAATTTTCCAATTTTTGTCCAATTCTTCTCATTCCCATTGAAACTTTTCAAATCCCTCTCAAAATGGTTGAAATTCTGTTGAAGCTTTTAAAATTTTCTCTAGAATTTTCAAAATCCACGTCCACATGTTTACAATTTCACGTCAAAATTGTTAATTTCCAGTTGAAATTTTTTCAAAGTCCCTTAAAAATTTTCCAATTTTTGTCCCAATTCTCCCCATTCCCATTGAAACTTTTCAAATCCCTCTCCAAATTGTTGAAATTCTGTTGAAGCTTTTAAAATTCTCTCTAGAATTTTCAAAATCCACTTCAACATGTTTACAATTTCACGTCAAAATTGCTAAAATTCCAGTTGAAATTTTTTCAAAGTCCCTTAAAAATTTTCCAATTTTTGTCCAATTCTTCCCATTCCCATTGAAACTTTTCAAATCCCTCTCAAAATTGTTCTAATCCTGTTGAAGCTCTTAAAATTCTCTCTAGAATTTTCAAAATCCATGTCCACATGTTTACAATTTCACGTCAAAATTGCTAAAATTCCAGTTGAAATTTTTTCAAAGTCCCTTAAAAATTTTCCAATTTTTGTCCCAATTCTTCCCATTCCCATTGAAACTTTTCAAATCCCTCTCAAAATTGTTGAAATTCTGTTGAAGCTTTTAAAATTCTCTCTAGAATTTTCAAAATCCACGTCCACATGTTTACAATTTCACGTCAAAATTGCTAAAATTCCAGTTGAAATTTTTCAAAGTCCTTAAAAATTTTCCAAATTTTGTCTCAATTCTTCCCACTCTCATTGAAACTTTTCAAATCTCTCTCAGAATTGTTGAAATTCTGTTGAAGCTTTTAAAATTCTCTCTAGAATTTTCAAAATCCATGTTTACATGTTTAAAATTTCACGTCAAAATTGCTAAAATTCCAGTTGAAATTTTTTCAAAGTCCCTTAAATTTTTCCAATTTTTGTCCCAATTCTTCCCATTCCCATTGAAACTTTTCAAATCCCTCTCAGAATTGTTGAAATTCTGTTGAAGCTTTTCAAATACTCTCTAGAATTTTCAAAATCCATGTCCACATGTTTACAATTTCACGTCAAAATTGCTAAATTCCAGTTGAAATTTTTTCAAAGTCCTTAAAAATTTTCCAATTTTTGTCCCAATTCTTCCCCATTCCCATTGAAACTTTTCAAATCCCTCTCAAAATGGTTCTAATCCTGTTGAAGCTTTTAAAATTATCTCTAGAATTTACAAAATCCACGTCCACTTGGTTACAATTTCACGTCAAAATTGCTAAAATTCCAATTGAAATTTTTCAAAGTCCCTTAAAAATTTTCCAATTTTTGTCCCAATTCTCCCCATTCCCATTGAAACTTTTCAAATCCCTCTCAAAATGGTTGAAATTCTGTTGAAGCTTTTAAATTCTCTCTAGAATTTTCAAAATCCATGTCCACATGTTTACAATTTCATGTCAAAATTGCTAAAATTCCAGTTGAAATTTTTTCAAAGTCCCTTAAATTTTTCCAATTTTTGTCCCAATTCTTCCCATTCCCATTGAAACTTTTCAAATCGCTTTCAAAATGGTTGAAATTCTGTTGAAGCCTTTTAAAATTCTCTCTAGAATTTTCAAAATCCATGTCCACATGTTTACAATTTCATGTCAAAATTGCTAAAATTCCAGTTGAAATTTTTTCAAAGTCCCTTAAAAATTTTCCAATTTTGTCCCAATTCTTCCCATTCCCATTGAAACTTTTCAAATCCCTCTCAACATTGTTGAAATTCTGTTGAAGCTTTTAAAATTTTCTCTAGAATTTTCAAAATCCACGTCCACATGTTTACAATTTCACGTCAAAATGCTAAAATTCCAGTTGAAATTTTTTCAAAGTCCCTTCAAAATTTTCCAATTTTTGTCCCAATTCTTCCCATTCCCATTGAAACTTTTCAAATCCCTCTCAACATTGTTGAAATTCTGTTGAAGCTTTTAAAATTCTCTCTAAAAGTTTCTAAATCCACGTCCACATGGTTACAATTTCACGTCAAAATTGCTAAAATTCCAGTTGAAATTTTTTCAAAGTCCCTTAAAAATTTTCCAATTTTTGTCTCAATTCTTCCCACTCTCATTGAAACTTTTCAAATCCCTCTCAAAATTGTTGAAATTCTGTTGAAGCTTTTAAAATTCTCTCTAGAATTTTCAAAATCCATGTCCACATGTTTACAATTTCACGTCAAAATTGCTAAAATTCCAGTTGAAATTTTTTCAAAGTCCCTTAAAAATTTTCCAATTTTTGTCCCAATTCTTCCCATTCCCATTGAAACTTTTCAAATCCCTCTCAACATTGTTGAAATTCTGTTGAAGCTTTTAAAATTCTCTCTAGAATTTTCAAAATCCATGTCCACATGTTTACAATTTCACGTCAAAATTGCTAAAATTCCAGTTGAATTTTTTCAAAGTCCCTTAAAAATTTTCCAATTTTTGTCCCAATTCTTCCCATTCCCATTGAAACTTTTCAAATCCCTCTCAAATTGTTGAAATTCTGTTGAAGCTTTTAAAATTCTCTCTAGAATTTTCAAAATCCACGTCCACATGTTTACAATTTCACGTCAAAATTGCTAAAATTCCAGTTGAAATTTTTCAAAGTCCCTTAAAATTTCCAATTTTTGTCCCAATTCTCCCATTCCCATTGAAACTTTTCAAATCCCTCTCAGAATTGTTGAAATTCTGTTGAAGCTTTTAAAATTCTCTCTAGAATTTTCAAAATCCATGTCCACATGTTTACAATTTCATGTCAAATTGCTAAAATTCCAGTTGAAATTTTTTCAAAGTCCCTTAAATTTTTCCAATTTTTGTCCCAATTCTTCCCATTCCCATTGAAACTTTTCAAATCCCTCTCAAAATGGTTGAAATTCTGTTGAAGCTTTTAAAATTCTCTCTAGAATTTTTAAAATCCACGTCCACATGTTTACAATTTCACGTCAAAATTGCTAAAATTCCAGTTGAAATTTTTTCAAAGTCCCTTCAAATTTTTCCAATTTTTGTCCCAATTCTTCCCATTCCCATTGAAACTTTTCAAATCCCTCTCAAAATTGTTCTAATCCTGTTGAAGCTTTTAAAATTTTCTCTAGAATTTTCAAAATCCATGTCCACATGTTTACAATTTCACGTCAAAATTGCTAAAAATCCAGTTGAAATTTTTTCAAAGTCCCTTAAATTTTTCCAATTTTTGTCCCAATTCTTCCCATTCCCATTGAAACTTTTCAAATCCCTCTCAAAATGGTTGAAATTCTGTTGAAGCTTTTAAATTCTCTCTAGAATTTTCAAAATCCACGTCCACATGGTTACAATTTCACGTCAAAATTGCTAAAATTCCAGTTGAAATTTTTCAAAGTCCCTTAAAAATTTTCCAATTTTTGTCCCAATTCTCCCCAGTCCCATTGAAACTTTTCAAATCCCTCTCAAAATGGTTGAAATTCTGTTGAAGCTTTTAAAATTCTCTCTAGAATTTTCAAAATCCATGTCCACATGTTTACAATTTCATGTCAAAATTGCTAAAATTCCAGTTGAAATTTTTTCAAAGTCCCTTAAATTTTTCCAATTTTTGTCCCAATTCTTCCCATTCCCATTGAAACTTTTCAAATCGCTTTCAAAATGGTTGAAATTCTGTGAAGCTTTTAAAATTCTCTCTAGAATTTTCAAAATCCACGTCCACATGGTTACAATTTCACGTCAAAATTGCTAAAATTCCAGTTGAAATTTTTTCAAAGTCCCTTAAAAATTTCCAATTTTTGTCTCAATTCTTCCCACTCTCATTGAAACAGTTCAAATCCCTCTCAGAATTGTTGAAATTCTGTTGAAAGCTTTTAAAATTCTCTCTAGAATTTCAAAATCCATGTCCACATGTTTACAATTTCACGTCAAAATTGCTAAAATTCCAGTTGAAATTTTTTCAAAGTCCTTAAAAATTTTCCAATTTTGTCCCAATTCTTCCCATTCCCATTGAAACTTTTCAAATCCCTCTCAACATTGTTGAAATTCTGTTGAAGCTTTTAAAATTCTCTCTAGAATTTTCAAAATCCATGTCCACATGTTTACAATTTCACGTCAAAATTGCTAAAATTCCAGTTGAAATTTTTTCAAAGTCCCTTCAAAATTTTCCAATTTTTGTCCCAATTCTTCCCAGTCCCATTGAAACTTTTCAAATCCCTCTCAAAATGGTTGAAATTCTGTTGAAGCTTTTAAAATTCTCTCTAGAAGTTTCAAAATCCACGTCCACATGGTTACAATTTCACGTCAAAATTGCTAAAATTCCAGTTGAAATTTTTCAAAGTCCCTTAAAAATTTTCCAATTTTTGTCCCAATTCTCCCCATTCCCATTGAAACTTTTCAAATCCCTCTCAACATGGTTGAAATTCTGTTGAAGCTTTTAAAATTCTCTCTAGAATTTTCAAAATCCATGTCCACATGTTTACAATTTCATGTCAAAATTGCTAAAATTCAGTTGAAATTCTTTCAAAGTCCCTTAAATTTTCCAATTTTTGTCCCAATTCTTCCCATTCCCATTGAAACTTTTCAAATCCCTCTCAAAATGGTTGAAATTCAGTTGAAGCTTTTAAAATTCTCTCTAGAATTTTCAAAATCCACGTCCACATGTTTACAATTTCACGTCAAAATTGCTAAAATTCCAGTTGAAATTTTTTCAAAGTCCCTTAAAAATTTTCCAATTTTTGTCCCAATTCTTCCCATTCCCATTGAAACTTTTCAAATCCCTCTCAACATTGTTGAAATTCTGTTGAAGCTTTTAAATTCTCTCTAGAATTTTCAAATCCATGTCCACATGTTTACAATTTCACGTCAAATTGCTAAAATTCCAGTTGAAATTTTTTCAAAGTCCCTTAAAAATTTTCCAATTTTTGTCCCAATTCTTCCCATTCCCATTGAAACTTTTCAAATCCCTCTCAGAATTGTTGAAATTCTGTTGAAGCTTTTAAAATTCTCTCTAGAATTTTCAAAATCCATGTCCACATGTTTACAATTTCATGTCAAAATTGCTAAAATTCCAGTTGAAATTTTTCAAAGTCCCTTAAATTTTTCCAATTTTTGTCCCAATTCTTCCCATTCCCATTGAAACTTTTCAAATCCCTCTCAAAATGGTTGAAATTCTGTTGAAGCTTTAAAATTCTCTCTAGAATTTTTAAAATCCACGTCCACATGTTACAATTTCACGTCAAAATTGCTAAAATTCCAGTTGAAATTTTTTCAAAGTCCCTTAAAAATTTTCCAATTTTTGTCCCAATTCTTCCCATTCCCATTGAAACTTTTCAAATCCCTCTCAAAATTGTTCTAATCCTGTTGAAGCTTTTAAAATTTTCTCTAGAATTTTCAAAATCCATGTCCACATGTTTACAATTTCACGTCAAAATTGCTAAAAATCCAGTTGAAATTTTTTCAAAGTCCCTTCAAAATTTCCAATTTTGTCCCAATTCTTCCCATTCCCATTGAAACTTTTCAAATCCCTCTCAAAATTGTTGAAATTCTCTTGAAGCTTTTAAAATTCTCTATAGAATTTTCAAAATCCACGTCCACATGTTTACAATTTCACGTCAAAATTGCTAAAATTCCAGTTGAAATTTTTTCAAAGTCCCTTAAAAATTTTCCAATTTTTGTCCCAATTCTTCCCACTCTCATTGAAACTTTTCAAATCCCTCTCAGAATTGTTGAAATTCTGTTGAAGCTTTTAAAATTATCACTAGAATTTTCAAAATCCATGTCCACATGTTTACAATTTCACGTCAAAATTGCTAAAATTCCAGTTGAAATTTTTTCAAAGTCCCTTAAAAATTTTCCAATTTTTGTCCCAATTCTTCCCATTCCCATTGAAACTTTTCAAATCCCTCTCAAAATTGTTGAAATTCTCTTGAAGCTTTTAAATTCTCTCTAGAATTTTCAAAATCCACGGCCACATGTTTACAATTTCACGTCAAAATTGCTAAAATTCCAGTTGAAATTTTTCAAAGTCCCTTAAAAAATTTTCCAATTTTTGTCCCAATTCTTCCCATTCCCATTGAAACTTTTCAAATCCCTCTCAGAATTGTTGAAATTCTGTTGAAGCTTTTAAAATTATCTCTAGAATTTTCAAAATCCATGTCCACATGTTTACAATTTCACGTCAAAATTGCTAAAATTCCAGTTGAAATTTTTTCAAAGTCCCTCAAAATTTTCCAATTTTGTCCCAATTCTTCCCATTCCCATTGAAACTTTTCAAATCCCTCTCAACATTGTTGAAATTCTGTTGAAGCTTTTAAAATTCTCTCTAGAATTTTCAAAATCCACGTCCACATGTTTACAATTTCACGTCAAAATTGCTAAAATTCCAGTTGAAATTTTTTCAAAGTCCCTTAAAAATTTTCCAATTTTGTCCCAATTCTTCCCACTCTCATTGAAACTTTTCAAATCCCTCTCAGAATTGTTGAAATTCTGTTGAAGCTTTAAAATTATCACTAGAATTTTCAAAATCCATGTCCACATGTTTACAATTTCACGTCAAAATTGCTAAAATTCAGTTGAAATTTTTCAAAGTCCCTTAAAAATTTTCCAATTTTTGTCCCAATTCTTCCCATTCCCATTGAAACTTTTCAAATCCCTCTCAAAATTGCTGAAATTCTGTTGAAGCTTTTAAAATTCTCTCTAGAATTTTAAAATCCACGTCTCCACGTCCACATGTTTACAATTTCACGTCAAAATTGCTAAAATTCCAGTTGAAATTTTTTCAAAGTCCCTTAAAAATTTTCCAATTTTTGTCCCAATTCTCCCCATTCCCATTGAAACTTTTCAAATCCCTCTCAACATTGTTGAAATTCTGTTGAAGCTTTTAAAATTCTCTCTAGAATTTTCAAAATCCACGTCCACATGTTTACAATTTCACGTCAAAATTGCTAAAATTCCAGTTGAAATTTTTTCAAAGTCCCTTAAAAATTTTCCAATTTTTGTCCCAATTCTTCCCATTCCCATTGAAACTTTTCAAATCCCTCTCAACATGGTTGAAATCCTGTTGAAGCTTTTAAAATTCTCTCTAGAATTTTCAAAATCCACGTCCACATGGTTACAATTTCACGTCAAAATTGCTAAAATTCCAGTTGAAATTTTTTCAAAGTCCCTTAAAAATTTTCCAATTTTTGTCCCAATTCTTCCCATTCCCATTGAAACTTTTCAAATCCCTCTCAACATTGTTGAAATTCTGTTGAAGCTTTTCAAATTCTCTCTAGAATTTTCTAAATCCACGTCCACATGTTTACAATTTCACGTCAAAATTGCTAAAATTCCAGTTGAAATTTTTTCAAAGTCCCTTAAAAATTTTCCAATTTTTGTCCCAATTCTCCCCATTCCCATTGAAACTTTTCAAATCCCTCTCAAAATTGTTGAAATCCTGTTGAAAGTTTGAAACTTCTCTCTAGAATTTTCAAAATCCACTTCAACATGTTTACAATTTCAGGCCAAAATTGCTAAAATTCCAGTTGAAATTTTTTCAAAGTCCCTTCAAAATTTTCCAATTTTTGTCCCAATTCTTCCCATTCCCATTGAAACTTTTCAAATCCCTCTCAAAATTGTTGAAATTCTGTTGAAGCTTTTACAATTCTCTCTAGAATTTTCAAAATCCACGTCCACATGTTTACAATTTCACGTCAAAATTGCTAAAATTCCAGTTGAAATTTTTTCAAAGTCCCTTAAAAATTTTCCAATTTTTGTCCCAATTCTTCCCACTCTCATTGAAACTTTTCAAATCCCTCTCAACATTGTTGAAATTCTGTTGAAGCTTTTAAAATTCTCTCTAGAATTTTCTAAATCCATGTCCACATGTTTACAATTTCACGTCAAAATTGCTAAAATTCCAGTTGAAATTTTTTCAAAGTCCCTTAAAAATTTTCCAATTTTTGTCCCAATTCTTCCCATTCCCATTGAAACTTTTCAAATCCCTCTCAACATTGTTGAAATTCTGTTGAAGCTTTTAAAATTCTCTCTAGAATTTTCTAAATCCATGTCCACATGGTTACAATTTCACGTCAAAATTGCTAAAATTCCAGTTGAAATTTTTTCAAAGTCCCTTAAATTTTTCCAATTTTTGTCCCAATTCTTCCCATTCCCATTGAAACTTTTCAAATCCCTCTCAAAATGGTTGAAATTCTGTTGAAGCTTTTAAAATTCTCTCTAGAATTTTCAAAATCCACATCCACATGTTTACAATTTCACGTCAAAATTGCTAAAATTCCAGTTGAAATTTTTTCAAAGTCCCTTAAAAATTTTCCAATTTTTGTCCCAATTCTTCCCACTCTCATTGAAACTTTTCAAATCCCTCTCAACATTGTTGAAATTCTGTTGAAGCTTTTAAAATTCTCTCTAGAATTTTCAAAATCCATGTCCACATGTTTACAATTTCACATCAAAATTGCTAAAATTCCAGTTGAAATTTTTTCAAAGTCCCTTAAAAATTTTCCAATTTTTGTCTCAATTCTTCCCACTCTCATTGAAACTTTTCAAATCCCTCTCAAAATTGCTGAAATTCTCTTGAAGCTTTTAAAATTCTCTCTAGAATTTTCAAAATCCACATCCACATGTTTACAATTTCACGTCAAAATTGCTAAAATTCCAGTTGAAATTTTTTCAAAGTCCCTTCAAAATTTTCCAATTTTTGTCCCAATTCTTCCCATTCCCATTGAAACTTTTCAAATCCCTCTCAAAATGGTTGAAATTCTGTTGAAGCTTTTCAAATTCTCTCTAGAATTTTCAAAATCCACGTCCACATGTTTACAATTTCACGTCAAAATTGCTAAAATTCCAGTTGAAATTTTTTCAAAGTCCCTTAAAAATTTTCCAATTTTTGTCCCAATTCTTCCCACTCTCATTGAAACTTTTCAAATCCCTCTCAACATTGTTGAAATTCTGTTGAAGCTTTTAAAATTCTCTCTAGAATTTTCTAAATCCATGTCCACATGTTTACAATTTCACGTCAAAATTGCTAAAATTCCAGTTGAAATTTTTTCAAAGTCCCTTAAAAATTTTCCAATTTTTGTCCCAATTCTTCCCATTCCCATTGAAACTTTTCAAATCCCTCTCAAAATGGTTGAAATTCTGTTGAAGCTTTTAAAATTCTCTCTAGAATTTTCTAAATCCATGTCCACATGTTTACAATTTCATGTCAAAATTGCTAAAATTCCAGTTGAAATTTTTTCAAAGTCCCTTAAATTTTTCCAATTTTTGTCCCAATTCTTCCCATTCCCATTGAAACTTTTCAAATCCCTCTCAAAATGGTTGAAATTCTGTTGAAGCTTTTAAAATTCTCTCTAGAATTTTCAAAATCCACGTCCACATGTTTACAATTTCACGTCAAAATTGCTAAAATTCCAGTTGAAATTTTTTCAAAGTCCCTTAAAAATTTTCCAATTTTTGTCCCAATTCTTCCCACTCTCATTGAAACTTTTCAAATCCCTCTCAACATTGTTGAAATTCTGTTGAAGCTTTTAAAATTCTCTCTAGAATTTTCAAAATCCATGTCCACATGTTTACAATTTCACGTCAAAATTGCTAAAATTCCAGTTTAAATTTTTTCAAAGTCCCTTAAAAATTTTCCAATTTTTGTCCCAATTCTTCCCATTCCCATTGAAACTTTTCAAATCCCTCTCAAAATGGTTGAAATCCTGTTGAAGCTTTTAAAATTCTCTCTAGAATTTTTAAAATCCACGTCCACATGTTTACAATTTCACGTCAAAATTGCTAAAATTCCAGTTGAAATTTTTTCAAAGTCCCTTAAAAATTTTCCAATTTTTGTCCAATTCTTCCCATTCCCATTGAAACTTTTCAAATCCCTCTCAAAATTGTTCTAATCCTGTTGAAGCTTTTCAAATTATCTCTAGAATTTTCAAAATCCACGTCCACATGGTTACAATTTCACGTCAAAATTGCTAAAATTCCAGTTGAAATTTTTTCAAAATCCCTTAAAAATTTTCCAATTTTTGTCCCAATTCTTCCCATTCCCATTGAAACTTTTCAAATCCCTCTCAAAATTGTTGAAATTCTGTTGAAGCTTTTAAAATTCTCTCTAGAATTTTTAAAATCCATGTCCACATGTTTACAATTTCACGTCAAAATTGCTAAAATTCCAGTTGAAATTTTTTCAAAGTCCCTTAAAAATTTTCCAATTTTTGTCCAATTCTTCCCATTCCCATTGAAACTTTTCAAATCCCTCTCAACATTGTTGAAATTCTGTTGAAGCTTTTAAAATTTTCTCTAGAATTTTCAAAATCCACGTCCACATGGTTACAATTTCACGTCAAAATTGCTAAAATTCCAGTTGAAATTTTTTCAAAGTCCCTTAAAAATTTTCCAATTTTTGTCCCAATTCTTCCCACTCTCATTGAAACTTTTCAAATCCCTCTCAACATTGTTGAAATTCTGTTGAAGCTTTTAAAATTCTCTCTAGAATTTTCTAAATCCATGTCCACATGTTTACAATTTCACGTCAAAATTGCTAAAATTCCAGTTGAAATTTTTTCAAAGTCCCTTAAAATTTTCCAATTTTTGTCCCAATTCTTCCCATTCCCATTGAAACTTTTCAAATCCCTCTCAAAATGGTTGAAATTCTGTTGAAGCTTTTAAAATTCTCTCTAGAATTTTCTAAATCCATGTCCACATGTTTACAATTTCATGTCAAAATTGCTAAAATTCCAGTTGAAATTTTTTCAAAGTCCCTTAAATTTTTCCAATTTTTGTCCCAATTCTTCCCATTCCCATTGAAACTTTTCAAATCCCTCTCAAAATGGTTGAAATTCTGTTGAAGCTTTTAAAATTCTCTCTAGAATTTTCAAAATCCATGTCCACATGTTTACAATTTCACGTCAAAATTGCTAAAATTCCAGTTGAAATTTTTTCAAAGTCCCTTAAAAATTTTCCAATTTTTGTCCCAATTCTTCCCATTCCCATTGAAACTTTTCAAATCCCTCTCAAAATGGTTGAAATTCTGTTGAAGCTTTTAAAATTCTCTCTAGAATTTTTAAAGTCCACGTCCACATGTTTACAATTTCACGTCAAAATTGCTAAAATTCCAGTTGAAATTTTTTCAAAGTCCCTTAAAAATTTTCCAATTTTTGTCCCAATTCTTCCCATTCCCATTGAAACTTTTCAAATCCCTCTCAACATTGTTCTAATCCTGTTGAAGCTTTTAAAATTTTCTCTAGAATTTTCAAAATCCACGTCCACATGGTTACAATTTCACGTCAAAATTGCTAAAATTCCAGTTGAAATTTTTTCAAAGTCCCTTAAAAATTTTCCAATTTTTGTCCCAATTCTTCCCATTCCCATTGAAACTTTTCAAATCCCTCTCAAAATGGTTGAAATTCTGTTGAAGCTTTTAAAATTCTCTCTAGAATTTTTAAAATCCACGTCCACATGTTTACAATTTCACGTCAAAATTGCTAAAATTCCAGTTGAAATTTTTTCAAAGTCCCTTAAAAATTTTCCAATTTTTGTCCAATTCTTCCCATTCCCATTGAAACTTTTCAAATCCCTCTCAAAATTGTTGAAATTCTGTTGACGATTTTAAAATTTTCTCTAGAATTTTCAAAATCCACGTCCACATGTTTACAATTTCACGTCAAAATTGCTAAAATTCCAGTTGAAATTTTTTCAAAGTCCCTTAAAAATTTTCCAATTTTTGTCCCAATTCGTCCCATTCCCATTGAAACTTTTCAAATCCCTCTCAAAATGGTTGAAATTCTGTTGAAGCTTTTAAAATTCTCTCTAGAATTTTCAAAATCCACGTCCACATGGTTACAATTTCACGTCAAAATTGCTAAAATTCCAGTTGAAATTTTTTCAAAGTCCCTTAAAAATTTTCCAATTTTTGTCCAATTCTCCCCATTCCCATTGAAACTTTTCAAATCCCTCTCAAAATGGTTGAAATTCTGTTGAAGCTTTTAAAATTCTCTCTAAAATTTTCAAAATCCACGTCCACATGTTTACAATTTCACGTCAAAATTGCTAAAATTCCAGTTGAAATTTTTTCAAAGTCCCTTAAAAATTTTCCAATTTTTGTCCCAATTCTTCCCATTCCCATTGAAACTTTTCAAATCCCTCTCAAAATGGTTGAAATTCTGTTGAAGCTTTTAAAATTCTCTCTAGAATTTTTAAAATCCACGTCCACATGTTTACAATTTCACGTCAAAATTGCTAAAATTCCAGTTGAAATTTTTTCAAAGTCCCTTAAAAATTTTCCAATTTTTGTCCAATTCTTCCCATTCCCATTGAAACTTTTCAAATCCCTCTCAAAATTGTTCTAATCCTGTTGAAGCGTTTAAAATTTTCTCTAGAATTTTCAAAATCCACGTCCACATGTTTACAATTTCACGTCAAAATTGCTAAAATTCCAGTTGAAATTTTTTCAAAGTCCCTTAAAAATTTTCCAATTTTTGTCCCAATTCGTCCCATTCCCATTGAAACTTTTCAAATCCCTCTCAAAAATGTTGAAATTCTGTTGAAGCTTTTAAAATTCTCTCTAGAATTTTCAAAATCCACGTCCACATGGTTACAATTTCACGTCAAAATTGCTAAAATTCCAGTTGAAATTTTTTCAAAGTCCCTTCAAAATTTTCCAATTTTTGTCCCAATTCTCCCCATTCTCACTGAAACTTTTCAAATCCCTCTCAAAATGGTTGAAATTCTGTTGAAGCTTTTAAAATTCTCTCTAGAATTTTCAAAATCCATGTCCACATGTTTACAATTTCATGTCAAAATTGCTAAAATTCCAGTTGAAATTTTTTCAAAGTCCCTTAAATTTTCCCAATTTTTGTCCCAATTCTTCCCATTCCCATTGAAACTTTTCAAATCCCTCTCAAAATGGTTGAAATTCTGTTGAAGCTTTTAAAATTCTCTCTAGAATTTTCAAAATCCACGTCCACATGTTTACAATTTCACATCAAAATTCCTAAAATTCCAGTTGAAATTTTTTCAAAGTCCCTTAAAAATTTCCAATTTTTGTCCCAATTCTTCCCATTCCCATTGAAACTTTTCAAATCCCTCTCAAAATTGCTGAAATTCTGTTGAAGCTTTTAAAATTCTCTCTAGAATTTTCAAAATCCACATCCACATGGTTACAATTTCACGTCAAAATTGCTAAAATTCCAGTTGAAATTTTTTCAAAGTCCCTTAAATTTTTCCAATTTTTGTCCCAATTCTTCCCATTCCCATTGAAACTTTTCAAATCCCTCTCAAAATGGTTGAAATTCTGTTGAAGCTTTTAAAATTCTCTCTAGAATTTTTAAAATCCATGTCCACATGTTTACAATTTCATGTCAAAATTGCTAAAATTCCAGTTGAAATTTTTTCAAAGTCCCTTAAAAATTTTCCAATTTTTGTCCCAATTCTCCCCATTCTCATTGAAACTTTTCAAATCCCTCTCAACATTGTTGAAATTCTGTTGAAGCTTTTCAAATTCTCTCTAGAATTTTCAAAATCCACGTCCACATGTTTACAATTTCACGTCAAAATTGCTAAAATTCCAGTTGAAATTTTTTCAAAGTCCCTTAAAAATTTTCCAATTTTTGTCCCAATTCTCCCCATTCCCATTGAAACTTTTCAAATCCCTCTCAAAATGGTTGAAATTCTGTTGAAGCTTTTAAAATTCTCTCTAGAATTTTCAAAATCCATGTCCACATGTTTACAATTTCATGTCAAAATTGCTAAAATTCCAGTTGAAATTTTTTCAAAGTCCCTTAAATTTTTCCAATTTTTGTCCCAATTCTTCCCATTCCCATTGAAACTTTTCAAATCCCTCTCAAAATGGTTGAAATTCTGTTGAAGCTTTTAAAATTCTCTCTAGAATTTTCAAAATCCACGTCCACATGTTTACAATTTCACGTCAAAACTGCTAAAATTCCAGTTGAAATTTTTTCAAAGTCCCTTAAAAATTTTCCAATTTTTGTCCCAATTCTTCCCACTCTCATTGAAACTTTTCAAATCCCTCTCAGAATTGTTGAAATTCTGTTGAAGCTTTTAAAATTCTCTCTAGAATTTTCAAAATCCATGTCCACATGTTTAAAATTTCACGTCAAAATTGCTAAAATTCCAGTTGAAATTTTTTCAAAGTCCCTTAAATTTTTCCAATTTTTGTCCCAATTCTTCCCATTCCCATTGAAACTTTTCAAATCCCTCTCAAAATGGTTGAAATTCTGTTGAAGCTTTTAAAATTCTCTCTAGAATTTTCAAAATCCATGTCCACATGTTTACAATTTCATGTCAAAATTGCTAAAATTCCAGTTGAAATTTTTTCAAAGTCCCTTAAATTTTTCCAATTTTTGTCCCAATTCTTCCCATTCCCATTGAAACTTTTCAAATCCCTCTCAAAATGGTTGAAATTCTGTTGAAGCTTTTAAAATTCTCTCTAGAATTTTCAAAATCCACGTCCACATGTTTACAATTTCACGTCAAAATTGCTAAAATTCCAGTTGAAATTTTTTCAAAGTCCCTTAAAAATTTTCCAATTTTTGTCTCAATTCTTCCCACTCTCATTGAAACTTTTCAAATCCCTCTCAGAATTGTTGAAATTCTGTTGAAGCTTTTAAAATTCTCTCTAGAATTTTCAAAATCCATGTCCACATGTTTACAATTTCACGTCAAAATTGCTAAAATTACAGTTGAAATTTTTTCAAAGTCCCTTAAAAATTTTCCAATTTTTGTCCCAATTCTTCCCATTCCCATTGAAACTTTTCAAATCCCTCTCAAAATGGTTGAAATTCTGTTGAAGCTTTTAAAATTCTCTCTAGAATTTTCAAAATCCATGTCCACATGTTTAAAATTTCACGTCAAAATTGCTAAAATTCCAGTTGAAATTTTTTCAAAGTCCCTTAAATTTTCCCAATTTTTGTCCCAATTCTTCCCATTCCCATTGAAACTTTTCAAATCCCTCTCAAAATTGTTGAAATTCTGTTGAAGCTTTTAAAATTCTCTCTAGAATTTTCAAAATCCACGTCCACATGGTTACAATTTCACGTCAAAATTGCTAAAATTCCAGTTGAAATTTTTTCAAAGTCCCTTAAAAATTTCCAATTTTTGTCCCAATTCTTCCCATTCCCATTGAAACTTTTCAAATCCCTCTCAAAATGGTTGAAATTCTGTTGAAGCTTTTAAAATTCTCTCTAGAATTTTCAAAATCCACATCCACATGGTTACAATTTCACGTCAAAATTGCTAAAATTCCAGTTGAAATTTTTTCAAAGTCCCTTAAATTTTTCCAATTTTTGTCCCAATTCTTCCCATTCCCATTGAAACTTTTCAAATCCCTCTCAAAATGGTTGAAATTCTGTTGAAGCTTTTAAAATTCTCTCTAGAATTTTCAAAATCCACGTCCACATGTTTACAATTTCATGTCAAAATTGCTAAAATTCCAGTTGAAATTTTTTCAAAGTCCCTTAAAAATTTTCCAATTTTTGTCCCAATTCTCCCCATTCCCATTGAAACTTTTCAAATCCCTCTCAACATTCTTGAAATTCTCTTGAAGCTTTTAAAATTCTCTCTAGAATTTTTAAAGTCCACGTCCACATGTTTACAATTTCACGTCAAAATTGCTAAAATTCCAGTTGAAATTTTTTCAAAGTCCCTTAAAAATTTTCCAATTTTTGTCCAATTCTTCCCATTCCCATTGAAACTTTTCAAATCCCTCTCAAAATTGTTCTAATCCTGTTGAAGCTTTTAAAATTTTCTCTAGAATTTTCAAAATCCACGTCCACATGGTTACAATTTCACGTCAAAATTGCTAAAATTCCAGTTGAAATTTTTTCAAAGTCCCTTAAAAATTTTCCAATTTTTGTCCCAATTCTCCCCATTCCCATTGAAACTTTTCAAATCCCTCTCAAAATGGTTGAAATTCTGTTGAAGCTTTTAAAATTCTCTCTAAAATTTTCAAAATCCACGTCCACATGTTTACAATTTCACGTCAAAATTGCTAAAATTCCAGTTGAAATTTTTTCAAAGTCCCTTAAAAATTTTCCAATTTTTGTCCCAATTCTTCCCATTCCCATTGAAACTTTTCAAATCCCTCTCAAAATTGTTGAAATTCTGTTGAAGCTTTTAAAATTCTCTCTAGAATTTTTAAAGTCCACGTCCACATGTTTACAATTTCACGTCAAAAT
The DNA here is from genome assembly GCF_964273445.1 of Streptopelia decaocto. Taxonomy (NCBI): domain Eukaryota; kingdom Metazoa; phylum Chordata; class Aves; order Columbiformes; family Columbidae; genus Streptopelia; species Streptopelia decaocto. Next base: position 16,349 of record NW_028115061.1, read on the forward strand.
TGCTAAAATTCCAGTTGAAATTTTTTCAAAGTCCCTTAAAAATTTTCCAATTTTTGTCCAATTCTTCCCATTCCCATTGAAACTTTTCAAATCCCTCTCAACATTGTTCTAATCCTGTTGAAGCTTTTAAAATTTTCTCTAGAATTTTCAAAATCCACGTCCACATGTTTACAATTTCACGTCAAAATTGCTAAAATTCCAGTTGAAATTTTTTCAAAGTCCCTTAAAAATTTTCCAATTTTTGTCCCAATTCTTCCCATTCCCATTGAAACTTTTCAAATCCCTCTCAAAATGGTTGAAATTCTGTTGAAGCTTTTAAAATTCTCTCTAGAATTTTCAAAATCCACGTCCACATGTTTACAATTTCACGTCAAAATTGCTAAAATTCCAGTTGAAATTTTTTCAAAGTCCCTTAAAAATTTTCCAATTTTTGTCCCAATTCTTCCCATTCCCATTGAAACTTTTCAAATCCCTCTCAAAATTGTTGAAATTCTGTTGAAGCTTTTAAAATTCTCTCTAGAATTTTCAAAATCCACGTCCACATGTTTACAATTTCACGTCAAAATTGCTAAAATTCCAGTTGAAATTTTTTCAAAGTCCCTTAAAAATTTTCCAATTTTTGTCCCAATTCTTCCCATTCCCATTGAAACTTTTCAAATCCCTCTCAAAATGGTTGAAATTCTGTTGAAGCTTTTAAAATTCTCTCTAAAATTTTCAAAATCCACGTCCACATGGTTACAATTTCACGTCAAAATTGCTAAAATTCCAGTTGAAATTTTTTCAAAGTCCCTTAAAAATTTTCCAATTTTTGTCCCAATTCTTCCCATTCCCATTGAAACTTTTCAAATCCCTCTCAAAATGGTTGAAATTCTGTTGAAGCTTTTAAAATTCTCTCTAGAATTTTTAAAATCCACGTCCACATGTTTACAATTTCACGTCAAAATTGCTAAAATTCCAGTTGAAATTTTTTCAAAGTCCCTTAAAAATTTTCCAATTTTTGTCCAATTCTTCCCATTCCCATTGAAACTTTTCAAATCCCTCTCAAAATTGTTGAAATTCTGTTGACGATTTTAAAATTTTCTCTAGAATTTTCAAAATCCACGTCCACATGTTTACAATTTCACGTCAAAATTGCTAAAATTCCAGTTGAAATTTTTTCAAAGTCCCTTAAAAATTTTCCAATTTTTGTCCCAATTCGTCCCATTCCCATTGAAACTTTTCAAATCCCTCTCAAAATGTTGAAATTCTGTTGAAGCTTTTAAAATTCTCTCTAGAATTTTCAAAATCCACGTCCACATGGTTACAATTTCACGTCAAAATTGCTAAAATTCCAGTTGAAATTTTTTCAAAGTCCCTTAAAAATTTTCCAATTTTTGTCCAATTCTCCCCATTCCCATTGAAACTTTTCAAATCCCTCTCAAAATGGTTGAAATTCTGTTGAAGCTTTTAAAATTCTCTCTAAAATTTTCAAAATCCACGTCCACATGTTTACAATTTCACGTCAAAATTGCTAAAATTCCAGTTGAAATTTTTTCAAAGTCCCTTAAAAATTTTCCAATTTTTGTCCCAATTCTTCCCATTCCCATTGAAACTTTTCAAATCCCTCTCAAAATGGTTGAAATTCTGTTGAAGCTTTTAAAATTCTCTCTAGAATTTTTAAAATCCACGTCCACATGTTTACAATTTCACGTCAAAATTGCTAAAATTCCAGTTGAAATTTTTTCAAAGTCCCTTAAAAATTTTCCAATTTTTGTCCAATTCTTCCCATTCCCATTGAAACTTTTCAAATCCCTCTCAAAATGGTTGAAATTCTGTTGAAGCTTTTAAAATTTTCTCTAGAATTTTCAAAATCCACGTCCACATGTTTACAATTTCACGTCAAAATTGCTAAAATTCCAGTTGAAATTTTTTCAAAGTCCCTTAAAAATTTTCCAATTTTTGTCCCAATTCGTCCCATTCCCATTGAAACTTTTCAAATCCCTCTCAAAAATGTTGAAATTCTGTTGAAGCTTTTAAAATTCTCTCTAGAATTTTCAAAATCCACGTCCACATGGTTACAATTTCACGTCAAAATTGCTAAAATTCCAGTTGAAATTTTTTCAAAGTCCCTTAAAAATTTTCCAATTTTTGTCCCAATTCTCCCTATTCTCACTGAAACTTTTCAAATCCCTCTCAAAATGGTTGAAATTCTGTTGAAGCTTTTAAAATTCTCTCTAGAATTTTCAAAATCCACGTCCACATGTTCACAATTTCACGTCAAAATTGCTAAAATTCCAGTTGAAATTTTTTCAAAGTCCCTTAAATTTTCCCAATTTTTGTCCCAATTCTTCCCATTCCCATTGAAACTTTTCAAATCCCTCTCAAAATGGTTGAAATTCTGTTGAAGCTTTTAAAATTCTCTCTAGAATTTTCAAAATCCACGTCCACATGTTTACAATTTCACATCAAAATTCCTAAAATTCCAGTTGAAATTTTTTCAAAGTCCCTTAAAAATTTCCAATTTTTGTCCCAATTCTTCCCATTCCCATTGAAACTTTTCAAATCCCTCTCAAAATTGCTGAAATTCTGTTGAAGCTTTTAAAATTCTCTCTAGAATTTTCAAAATCCACATCCACATGGTTACAATTTTTCGTCAAAATTGCTAAAATTCCAGTTGAAATTTTTTCAAAGTCCCTTAAATTTTTCCAATTTTTGTCCCAATTCTTCCCATTCCCATTGAAACTTTTCAAATCCCGCTCAAAATTGTTGAAATTCTGTTGAAGCTTTTAAAATTCTCTCTAGAATTTTTAAAATCCATGTCCACATGTTTACAATTTCATGTCAAAATTGCTAAAATTCCAGTTGAAATTTTTTCAAAGTCCCTTAAAAATTTTCCAATTTTTGTCCCAATTCTCCCCATTCTCATTGAAACTTTTCAAATCCCTCTCAAAATGGTTGAAATTCTGTTGAAGCTTTTAAAATTCTCTCTAGAATTTTTAAAGTCCACGTCCACATGTTTACAATTTCACGTCAAAATTGCTAAAATTCCAGTTGAAATTTTTTCAAAGTCCCTTAAAAATTTTCCAATTTTTGTCCAATTCTTCCCATTCCCATTGAAACTTTTCAAATCCCTCTCAACATTGTTCTAATCCTGTTGAAGCTTTTAAAATTTTCTCTAGAATTTTCAAAATCCACGTCCACATGTTTACAATTTCACGTCAAAATTGCTAAAATTCCAGTTGAAATTTTTTCAAAGTCCCTTAAAAATTTTCCAATTTTTGTCCCAATTCTTCCCATTCCCATTGAAACTTTTCAAATCCCTCTCAAAATTGTTGAAATTCTGTTGAAGCTTTTAAAATTCTCTCTAGAATTTTCAAAATCCACGTCCACATGTTTACAATTTCACGTCAAAATTGCTAAAATTCCAGTTGAAATTTTTTCAAAGTCCCTTCAAAATTTTACAATTTTCGTCCCAATTCTTCCCATTCCCATTGAAACTTTTCAAATCCCTCTCAAAATTGTTGAAATCCTGTTGAAAGTTTGAAACTTCTCTCTAGAATTTTCAAAATCCACGTCCACATGTTTACAATTTCACGTCAAAATTGCTAAAATTCCAGTTGAAATTTTTTCAAAGTCCCTTAAAAATTTTCCAATTTTTGTCCCAATTCTTCCCATTCCCATTGAAACTTTTCAAATCCCTCTCAAAATGGTTGAAATTCTGTTGAAGCTTTTAAAATTCTCTCTAAAATTTTCAAAATCCACGTCCACGTGTTTACAATTTCACGTCAAAATTGCTAAAATTCCAGTTGAAATTTTTTCAAAGTCCCTTAAAAATTTTCCAATTTTTGTCCCAATTCTTCCCATTCCCATTGAAACTTTTCAAATCCCTCTCAAAATGGTTGAAATTCTGTTGAAGCTTTTAAAATTCTCTCTAGAATTTTTAAAATCCACGTCCACATGTTTACAATTTCACGTCAAAATTGCTAAAATTCCAGTTGAAATTTTTTCAAAGTCCCTTAAAAATTTTCCAATTTTTGTCCAATTCTTCCCATTCCCATTGAAACTTTTCAAATCCCTCTCAAAATTGTTGAAATTCTGTTGACGCTTTTAAAATTTTCTCTAGAATTTTCAAAATCCACGTCCACATGTTTACATTTTCACGTCAAAATTGCTAAAATTCCAGTTGAAATTTTTTCAAAGTCCCTTAAAAATTTTCCAATTTTTGTCCCAATTCGTCCCATTCCCATTGAAACTTTTCAAATCCCTCTCAAAAATGTTGAAATTCTGTTGAAGCTTTTAAAATTCTCTCTAGAATTTTCAAAATCCACGTCCACATGGTTACAATTTCACGTCAAAATTGCTAAAATTCCAGTTGAAATTTTTTCAAAGTCCCTTCAAAATTTTCCAATTTTTGTCCCAATTCTCCCCATTCCCATTGAAACTTTTCAAATCCCTCTCAAAATGGTTGAAATTCTGTTGAAGCTTTTAAAATTCTCTCTAAAATTTTCAAAATCCACGTCCACATGTTTACAATTTCACGTCAAAATTGCTAAAATTCCAGTTGAAATTTTTTCAAAGTCCCTTAAAAATTTTCCAATTTTTGTCCCAATTCTTCCCATTCCCATTGAAACTTTTCAAATCCCTCTCAAAATGGTTGAAATTCTGTTGAAGCTTTTAAAATTCTCTCTAGAATTTTTAAAATCCACGTCCACATGTTTACAATTTCACGTCAAAATTGCTAAAATTCCAGTTGAATTTTTTTCAAAGTCCCTTAAAAATTTTCCAATTTTTGTCCAATTCTTCCCATTCCCATTGAAACTTTTCAAATCCCTCTCAAAATTGTTCTAATCCTGTTGAAGCTTTTAAAATTTTCTCTAAAATTTTCAAAATCCACGTCCACATGGTTACAATTTCACGTCAAAATTGCTAAAATTCCAGTTGAAATTTTTTCAAAGTCTAAAAATTTTCCAATTTTTGTCCCAATTCGTCCCATTCCCATTGAAACTTTTCAAATCCCTCTCAACATTGTTGAAATTCTGTTGAAGCTTTTAAAATTCTCTCTAGAATTTTCAAAATCCACGTCCACATGGTTACAATTTCACGTCAAAATTGCTAAAATTCCAGTTGAAGTTTTTCAAAGTCCCTTAAAAATTTTCCAATTTTTGTCCCAATTCTTCCCATTCCCATTGAAACTTTTCAAATCCCTCTCAAAATGGTTGAAATTCTGTTGAAGCTTTTAAAATTCTCTCTAGAATTTTCAAAATCCACGTCCACATGTTTACAATTTCACGTCAAAATTGCTAAAATTCCAGTTGAAATTTTTTCAAAGTCCCTTAAATTTTTCCAATTTTTGTCCCAATTCTTCCCATTCCCATTGAAACTTTTCAAATCCCTCTCAAAATGGTTGAAATTCTGTGGAAGCTTTTAAAATTCTCTCTAGAATTTTCAAAATCCACGTCCACATGTTTACAATTTCACGTCAAAATTGCTAAAATTCCAGTTGAAATTTTTTCAAAGTCCCTTAAAAATTTTCCAATTTTTGTCTCAATTCTTCCCACTCTCATTGAAACTTTTCAAATCTCGCTCAGAATTGTTGAAATTCTGTTGAAGCTTTTAAAATTCTCTCTAGAATTTTCAAAATCCATGTCCACATGTTTACAATTTCACGTCAAAATTGCTAAAATTCCAGTTGAAATTTTTTCAAAGTCCCTTAAAAAATTTTCCAATTTTTGTCCCAATTCTTCCCATTCCCATTGAAACTTTTCAAAGCCCTCTCAAAATTGTTGAAATTCTGTTGAAGCTTTTAAAATTCTCTCTAGAATTTTCAAAATCCATGTCCACATGTTTACAATTTCACGTCAAAATTGCTAAAATTCCAGTTTAAATTTTTTCAAAGTCCCTTAAAAATTTTCCAATTTTTGTCCCAATTCTTCCCATTCCCATTGAAACTTTTCAAATCCCTCTCAAAATGGTTAAAATTCTGTTGAGGCTTTTAAAATTTTCTCTAGAATTTTCAAAATCCACGTCCACATGTTTACAATTTCACGTCAAAATTGCTAAAATTCCAGTTGAAATTTTTCAAAGTCCCTTAAAAATTTTCCAATTTTTGTCCCAATTCGTCCCATTCCCATTGAAACTTTTCAAATCCCTCTCAAAAATGTTGAAATTCTGTTGAAGCTTTTAAAATTCTCTCTAGAATTTTCAAAATCCATGTCCACATGTTTACAATTTCACGTCAAAATTGCTAAAATTCCAGTTGAAATTTTTTCAAAGTCCCTTAAAAATTTTCCAATTTTTGTCCCAATTCTTCCCATTCCCATTGAAACTTTTCAAAGCCCTCTCAAAATTGTTGAAATTCTGTTGAAGCTTTTAAAATTCTCTCTAAAATTTTCAAAATCCACGTCCACATGTTTACAATTTCACATCAAAATTGCTAAAATTCCAGTTGAAATTTTTTCAAAGTCCCTTAAAAATTTTCCAATTTTTGTCCCAATTCTTCCCATTCCCATTGAAACTTTTCAAATCCCTCTCAAAATGGTTGAAATTCTGTTGAAGCTTTTAAAATTCTCTCTAGAATTTTTAAAATCCACGTCCACATGTTTACAATTTCACGTCAAAATTGCTAAAATTCCAGTTGAATTTTTTTCAAAGTCCCTTAAAAATTTTCCAATTTTTGTCCAATTCTTCCCATTCCCATTGAAACTTTTCAAATCCCTCTCAAAATTGTTGAAATTCTGTTGACGCTTTTAAAATTTTCTCTAGAATTTTCAAAATCCACGTCCACATGTTTACAATTTCACGTCAAAATTGCTAAAATTCCAGTTGAAATTTTTTCAAAGTCCCTTAAAAATTTTCCAATTTTTGTCCCAATTCGTCCCATTCCCATTGAAACTTTTCAAATCCCTCTCAAAAATGTTGAAATTCTGTTGAAGCTTTTAAAATTCTCTCTAGAATTTTCAAAATCCACGTCCACATGGTTACAATTTCACGTCAAAATTGCTAAAATTCCAGTTGAAATTTTTTCAAAGTCCCTTCAAAATTTTCCAATTTTTGTCCCAATTCTCCCCATTCCCATTGAAACTTTTCAAATCCCTCTCAAAATGGTTGAAATTCTGTTGAAGCTTTTAAAATTCTCTCTAAAATTTTCAAAATCCACGTCCACATGTTTACAATTTCACGTCAAAATTGCTAAAATTCCAGTTGAAATTTTTTCAAAGTCCCTTAAAAATTTTCCAATTTTTGTCCCAATTCTTCCCATTCCCATTGAAACTTTTCAAATCCCTCTCAAAATGGTTGAAATTCTGTTGAAGCTTTTAAAATTCTCTCTAGAATTTTTAAAATCCACGTCCACATGTTTACAATTTCACGTCAAAATTGCTAAAATTCCAGTTGAATTTTTTTCAAAGTCCCTTAAAAATTTTCCAATTTTTGTCCAATTCTTCCCATTCCCATTGAAACTTTTCAAATCCCTCTCAAAATTGTTCTAATCCTGTTGAAGCTTTTAAAATTTTCTCTAAAATTTTCAAAATCCACGTCCACATGGTTACAATTTCACGTCAAAATTGCTAAAATTCCAGTTGAAATTTTTTCAAAGTCCCTTAAAAATTTTCCAATTTTTGTCCCAATTCGTCCCATTCCCATTGAAACTTTTCAAATCCCTCTCAACATTGTTGAAATTCTGTTGAAGCTTTTAAAATTCTCTCTAGAATTTTCAAAATCCACGTCCACATGGTTACAATTTCACGTCAAAATTGCTAAAATTCCAGTTGAAGTTTTTTCAAAGTCCCTTAAAAATTTTCCAATTTTTGTCCCAATTCTTCCCATTCCCATTGAAACTTTTCAAATCCCTCTCAAAATGGTTGAAATTCTGTTGAAGCTTTTAAAATTCTCTCTAGAATTTTCAAAATCCACGTCCACATGTTTACAATTTCACGTCAAAATTGCTAAAATTCCAGTTGAAATTTTTTCAAAGTCCCTTAAATTTTTCCAATTTTTGTCCCAATTCTTCCCATTCCCATTGAAACTTTTCAAATCCCTCTCAAAATGGTTGAAATTCTGTGGAAGCTTTTAAAATTCTCTCTAGAATTTTCAAAATCCACGTCCACATGTTTACAATTTCACGTCAAAATTGCTAAAATTCCAGTTGAAATTTTTTCAAAGTCCCTTAAAAATTTTCCAATTTTTGTCTCAATTCTTCCCACTCTCATTGAAACTTTTCAAATCTCGCTCAGAATTGTTGAAATTCTGTTGAAGCTTTTAAAATTCTCTCTAGAATTTTCAAAATCCATGTCCACATGTTTACAATTTCACGTCAAAATTGCTAAAATTCCAGTTGAAATTTTTTCAAAGTCCCTTAAAAATTTTCCAATTTTTGTCCCAATTCTTCCCATTCCCATTGAAACTTTTCAAAGCCCTCTCAAAATTGTTGAAATTCTGTTGAAGCTTTTAAAATTCTCTCTAGAATTTTCAAAATCCATGTCCACATGTTTACAATTTCACGTCAAAATTGCTAAAATTCCAGTTTAAATTTTTTCAAAGTCCCTTAAAAATTTTCCAATTTTTGTCCCAATTCTTCCCATTCCCATTGAAACTTTTCAAATCCCTCTCAAAATGGTTAAAATTCTGTTGAGGCTTTTAAAATTTTCTCTAGAATTTTCAAAATCCACGTCCACATGTTTACAATTTCACGTCAAAATTGCTAAAATTCCAGTTGAAATTTTTTCAAAGTCCCTTAAAAATTTTCCAATTTTTGTCCCAATTCGTCCCATTCCCATTGAAACTTTTCAAATCCCTCTCAAAAATGTTGAAATTCTGTTGAAGCTTTTAAAATTCTCTCTAGAATTTTCAAAATCCACGTCCACATGTTTACAATTTCACGTCAAAATTGCTAAAATTCCAGTTGAAATTTTTTCAAAGTCCCTTAAAAATTTTCCAATTTTTGTCCCAATTCTTCCCATTCCCATTGAAACTTTTCAAATCCCTCTCAAAATGGTTGAAATTCTGTTGAAGCTTTTAAAATTCTCTCTAGAATTTTCAAAATCCACGTCCACATGTTTACAATTTCACGTCAAAATTGCTAAAATTCCAGTTGAAATTTTTTCAAAGTCCCTTAAATTTTTCCAATTTTTGTCCCAATTCTTCCCATTCCCATTGAAACTCTTCAAATCCCTCTCAAAATGGTTGAAATTCTGTGGAAGCTTTTAAAATTCTCTCTAGAATTTTCAAAATCCACGTCCACATGTTTACAATTTCACGTCAAAATTGCTAAAATTCCAGTTGAAATTTTTTCAAAGTCCCTTAAAAATTTTCCAATTTTTGTCTCAATTCTTCCCACTCTCATTGAAACTTTTCAAATCTCGCTCAGAATTGTTGAAATTCTGTTGAAGCTTTTAAAATTCTCTCTAGAATTTTCAAAATCCATGTCCACATGTTTACAATTTCACGTCAAAATTGCTAAAATTCCAGTTGAAATTTTTTCAAAGTCCCTTAAAAATTTTCCAATTTTTGTCCCAATTCTTCCCATTCCCATTGAAACTTTTCAAAGCCCTCTCAAAATTGTTGAAATTCTGTTGAAGCTTTTAAAATTCTCTCTAAAATTTTCAAAATCCACGTCCACATGTTTACAATTTCACATCAAAATTGCTAAAATTCCAGTTGAAATTTTTTCAAAGTCCCTTAAAAATTTTCCAATTTTTGTCCCAATTCTTCCCATTCCCATTGAAACTTTTCAAATCCCTCTCAAAATGGTTGAAATTCTGTTGAAGCTTTTAAAATTCTCTCTAGAATTTTTAAAATCCACGTCCACATGTTTACAATTTCACGTCAAAATTGCTAAAATTCCAGTTGAATTTTTTTCAAAGTCCCTTAAAAATTTTCCAATTTTTGTCCAATTCTTCCCATTCCCATTGAAACTTTTCAAATCCCTCTCAAAATTGTTCTAATCCTGTTGAAGCTTTTAAAATTTTCTCTAGAATTTTCAAAATCCACGTCCACATGGTTACAATTTCACGTCAAAATTGCTAAAATTCCAGTTGAAATTTTTTCAAAGTCCCTTAAAAATTTTCCAATTTTTGTCCCAATTCGTCCCATTCCCATTGAAACTTTTCAAATCCCTCTCAACATTGTTGAAATTCTGTTGAAGCTTTTAAAATTCTCTCTAGAATTTTCAAAATCCACGTCCACATGGTTACAATTTCACGTCAAAATTGCTAAAATTCCAGTTGAAGTTTTTTCAAAGTCCCTTAAAAATTTTCCAATTTTTGTCCCAATTCTTCCCATTCCCATTGAAACTTTTCAAATCCCTCTCAAAATGGTTGAAATTCTGTTGAAGCTTTTAAAATTCTCTCTAGAATTTTCAAAATCCACGTCCACATGTTTACAATTTCACGTCAAAATTGCTAAAATTCCAGTTGAAATTTTTTCAAAGTCCCTTAAATTTTTCCAATTTTTGTCCCAATTCTTCCCATTCCCATTGAAACTTTTCAAATCCCTCTCAAAATGGTTGAAATTCTGTGGAAGCTTTTAAAATTCTCTCTAGAATTTTCAAAATCCACGTCCACATGTTTACAATTTCACGTCAAAATTGCTAAAATTCCAGTTGAAATTTTTTCAAAGTCCCTTAAAAATTTTCCAATTTTTGTCTCAATTCTTCCCACTCTCATTGAAACTTTTCAAATCTCGCTCAGAATTGTTGAAATTCTGTTGAAGCTTTTAAAATTCTCTCTAGAATTTTCAAAATCCATGTCCACATGTTTACAATTTCACGTCAAAATTGCTAAAATTCCAGTTGAAATTTTTTCAAAGTCCCTTAAAAATTTTCCAATTTTTGTCCCAATTCTTCCCATTCCCATTGAAACTTTTCAAATCCCTCTCAAAAATGTTGAAATTCTGTTGAAGCTTTTAAAATTCTCTCTAGAATTTTCAAAATCCACGTCCACATGGTTACAATTTCACGTCAAAATTGCTAAAATTCCAGTTGAAATTTTTTCAAAGTCCCTTCAAAATTTTCCAATTTTTGTCCCAATTCTCCCCATTCCCATTGAAACTTTTCAAATCCCTCTCAAAATGGTTGAAATTCTGTTGAAGCTTTTAAAATTCTCTCTAAAATTTTCAAAATCCACGTCCACATGTTTACAATTTCACGTCAAAATTGCTAAAATTCCAGTTGAAATTTTTTCAAAGTCCCTTAAAAATTTTCCAATTTTTGTCCCAATTCTTCCCATTCCCATTGAAACTTTTCAAATCCCTCTCAAAATGGTTGAAATTCTGTTGAAGCTTTTAAAATTCTCTCTAGAATTTTTAAAATCCACGTCCACATGTTTACAATTTCACGTCAAAATTGCTAAAATTCCAGTTGAATTTTTTTCAAAGTCCCTTAAAAATTTTCCAATTTTTGTCCAATTCTTCCCATTCCCATTGAAACTTTTCAAATCCCTCTCAAAATTGTTCTAATCCTGTTGAAGCTTTTAAAATTTTCTCTAAAATTTTCAAAATCCACGTCCACATGGTTACAATTTCACGTCAAAATTGCTAAAATTCCAGTTGAAATTTTTTCAAAGTCCCTTAAAAATTTTCCAATTTTTGTCCCAATTCGTCCCATTCCCATTGAAACTTTTCAAATCCCTCTCAACATTGTTGAAATTCTGTTGAAGCTTTTAAAATTCTCTCTAGAATTTTCAAAATCCACGTCCACATGGTTACAATTTCACGTCAAAATTGCTAAAATTCCAGTTGAAGTTTTTTCAAAGTCCCTTAAAAATTTTCCAATTTTTGTCCCAATTCTTCCCATTCCCATTGAAACTTTTCAAATCCCTCTCAAAATGGTTGAAATTCTGTTGAAGCTTTTAAAATTCTCTCTAGAATTTTCAAAATCCACGTCCACATGTTTACAATTTCACGTCAAAATTGCTAAAATTCCAGTTGAAATTTTTTCAAAGTCCCTTAAATTTTTCCAATTTTTGTCCCAATTCTTCCCATTCCCATTGAAACTTTTCAAATCCCTCTCAAAATGGTTGAAATTCTGTGGAAGCTTTTAAAATTCTCTCTAGAATTTTCAAAATCCACGTCCACATGTTTACAATTTCACGTCAAAATTGCTAAAATTCCAGTTGAAATTTTTTCAAAGTCCCTTAAAAATTTTCCAATTTTTGTCTCAATTCTTCCCACTCTCATTGAAACTTTTCAAATCTCGCTCAGAATTGTTGAAATTCTGTTGAAGCTTTTAAAATTCTCTCTAGAATTTTCAAAATCCATGTCCACATGTTTACAATTTCACGTCAAAATTGCTAAAATTCCAGTTGAAATTTTTTCAAAGTCCCTTAAAAATTTTCCAATTTTTGTCCCAATTCTTCCCATTCCCATTGAAACTTTTCAAAGCCCTCTCAAAATTGTTGAAATTCTGTTGAAGCTTTTAAAATTCTCTCTAGAATTTTCAAAATCCATGTCCACATGTTTACAATTTCACGTCAAAATTGCTAAAATTCCAGTTGAAATTTTTTCAAAGTCCCTTAAAAATTTTCCAATTTTTGTCCCAATTCTTCCCATTCCCATTGAAACTTTTCAAATCCCTCTCAAAATGGTTAAAATTCTGTTGAGGCTTTTAAAATTTTCTCTAGAATTTTCAAAATCCACGTCCACATGTTTACAATTTCACGTCAAAATTGCTAAAATTCCAGTTGAAATTTTTTCAAAGTCCCTTAAAAATTTTCCAATTTTTGTCCCAATTCGTCCCATTCCCATTGAAACTTTTCAAATCCCTCTCAAAAATGTTGAAATTCTGTTGAAGCTTTTAAAATTCTCTCTAGAATTTTCAAAATCCACGTCCACATGTTTACAATTTCACGTCAAAATTGCTAAAATTCCAGTTGAAATTTTTTCAAAGTCCCTTAAAAATTTTCCAATTTTTGTCCCAATTCTTCCCATTCCCATTGAAACTTTTCAAATCCCTCTCAAAATGGTTGAAATTCTGTTGAAGCTTTTAAAATTCTCTCTAGAATTTTCAAAATCCACGTCCACATGTTTACAATTTCACGTCAAAATTGCTAAAATTCCAGTTGAAATTTTTTCAAAGTCCCTTAAATTTTTCCAATTTTTGTCCCAATTCTTCCCATTCCCATTGAAACTTTTCAAATCCCTCTCAAAATGGTTGAAATTCTGTGGAAGCTTTTAAAATTCTCTCTAGAATTTTCAAAATCCACGTCCACATGTTTACAATTTCACGTCAAAATTGCTAAAATTCCAGTTGAAATTTTTTCAAAGTCCCTTAAAAATTTTCCAATTTTTGTCTCAATTCTTCCCACTCTCATTGAAACTTTTCAAATCTCGCTCAGAATTGTTGAAATTCTGTTGAAGCTTTTAAAATTCTCTCTAGAATTTTCAAAATCCATGTCCACATGTTTACAATTTCACGTCAAAATTGCTAAAATTCCAGTTGAAATTTTTTCAAAGTCCCTTAAAAATTTTCCAATTTTTGTCCCAATTCTTCCCATTCCCATTGAAACTTTTCAAAGCCCTCTCAAAATTGTTGAAATTCTGTTGAAGCTTTTAAAATTCTCTCTAAAATTTTCAAAATCCACGTCCACATGTTTACAATTTCACATCAAAATTGCTAAAATTCCAGTTGAAATTTTTTCAAAGTCCCTTAAAAATTTTCCAATTTTTGTCCCAATTCTTCCCATTCCCATTGAAACTTTTCAAATCCCTCTCAAAATGGTTGAAATTCTGTTGAAGCTTTTAAAATTCTCTCTAGAATTTTTAAAATCCACGTCCACATGTTTACAATTTCACGTCAAAATTGCTAAAATTCCAGTTGAATTTTTTTCAAAGTCCCTTAAAAATTTTCCAATTTTTGTCCAATTCTTCCCATTCCCATTGAAACTTTTCAAATCCCTCTCAAAATTGTTCTAATCCTGTTGAAGCTTTTAAAATTTTCTCTAGAATTTTCAAAATCCACGTCCACATGGTTACAATTTCACGTCAAAATTGCTAAAATTCCAGTTGAAATTTTTTCAAAGTCCCTTAAAAATTTTCCAATTTTTGTCCCAATTCGTCCCATTCCCATTGAAACTTTTCAAATCCCTCTCAACATTGTTGAAATTCTGTTGAAGCTTTTAAAATTCTCTCTAGAATTTTCAAAATCCACGTCCACATGGTTACAATTTCACGTCAAAATTGCTAAAATTCCAGTTGAAGTTTTTTCAAAGTCCCTTAAAAATTTTCCAATTTTTGTCCCAATTCTTCCCATTCCCATTGAAACTTTTCAAATCCCTCTCAAAATGGTTGAAATTCTGTTGAAGCTTTTAAAATTCTCTCTAGAATTTTCAAAATCCACGTCCACATGTTTACAATTTCACGTCAAAATTGCTAAAATTCCAGTTGAAATTTTTTCAAAGTCCCTTAAATTTTTCCAATTTTTGTCCCAATTCTTCCCATTCCCATTGAAACTTTTCAAATCCCTCTCAAAATGGTTGAAATTCTGTGGAAGCTTTTAAAATTCTCTCTAGAATTTTCAAAATCCACGTCCACATGTTTACAATTTCACGTCAAAATTGCTAAAATTCCAGTTGAAATTTTTTCAAAGTCCCTTAAAAATTTTCCAATTTTTGTCTCAATTCTTCCCACTCTCATTGAAACTTTTCAAATCTCGCTCAGAATTGTTGAAATTCTGTTGAAGCTTTTAAAATTCTCTCTAGAATTTTCAAAATCCATGTCCACATGTTTACAATTTCACGTCAAAATTGCTAAAATTCCAGTTGAAATTTTTTCAAAGTCCCTTAAAAATTTTCCAATTTTTGTCCCAATTCTTCCCATTCCCATTGAAACTTTTCAAATCCCTCTCAAAATTGTTGAAATTCTGTTGAAGCTTTTAAAATTCTCTCTAGAATTTTCAAAATCCATGTTTACATGTTTAAAATTTCACGTCAAAATTGCTAAAATTCCAGTTAGAAATTTTTTCAAAGTCCCTTAAAAATTTTCCAATTTTTGTCCCAATTCTTCCCATTCCCATTGAAACTTTTCAAATCCCTCTCAAAATGGTTAAAATTCTGTTGAAGCTTTTAAAATTTTCTCTAGAATTTTCAAAATCCACGTCCACATGTTTACAATTTCACGTCAAAATTGCTAAAATTCCAGTTGAAATTTTTTCAAAGTCCCTTAAAAATTTTCCAATTTTTGTCCCAATTCTTTCCATTCCCATTGAAACTTTTCAAATCCCTCTCAAAAATGTTGAAATTCTGTTGAAGCTTTGAAAATTCTCTCTAGAATTTTCAAAATCCACGTCCACATGGTTACAATTTCACGTCAAAATTGCTAAAATTCCAGTTGAAATTTTTTCAAAGTCCCTTAAAAATTTTCCAATTTTTGTCCCAATTCTCCCCATTCCCATTGAAACTTTTCAAATCCCTCTCAAAATGGTTGAAATTCTGTTGAAGCTTTTAAAATTCTCTCTAAAATTTTCAAAATCCACGTCCACATGTTTACAATTTCACGTCAAAATTGCTAAAATTCCAGTTGAAATTTTTTCAAAGTCCCTTAAAAATTTTCCAATTTTTGTCCCAATTCTTCCCATTCCCATTGAAACTTTTCAAATCCCTCTCAAAATGGTTGAAATTCTGTTGAAGCTTTTAAAATTCTCTCTAGAATTTTTAAAATCCACGTCCACATGTTTACAATTTCACGTCAAAATTGCTAAAATTCCAGTTGAAATTTTTTCAAAGTCCCTTAAAAATTTTCCAATTTTTGTCCAATTCTTCCCATTCCCATTGAAACTTTTCAAATCCCTCTCAAAATTGTTCTAATCCTGTTGAAGCTTTTAAAATTTTCTCTAGAATTTTCAAAATCCACGTCCACATGGTTACAATTTCACGTCAAAATTGCTAAAATTCCAGTTGAAATTTTTTCAAAGTCCCTTAAAAATTTTCCAATTTTTGTCCCAATTCGTCCCATTCCCATTGAAACTTTTCAAATCCCTCTCAACATTGTTGAAATTCTGTTGAAGCTTTTAAAATTCTCTCTAGAATTTTCAAAATCCACGTCCACATGGTTACAATTTCACGTCAAAATTGCTAAAATTCCAGTTGAAGTTTTTTCAAAGTCCCTTAAAAATTTTCCAATTTTTGTCCCAATTCTTCCCATTCCCATTGAAACTTTTCAAATCCCTCTCAAAATGGTTGAAATTCTGTTGAAGCTTTTAAAATTCTCTCTAGAATTTTCAAAATCCACGTCCACATGTTTACAATTTCACGTCAAAATTGCTAAAATTCCAGTTGAAATTTTTTCAAAGTCCCTTAAAAATTTTCCAATTTTTGTCCCAATTCTCCCCATTCCCATTGAAACTTTTCAAATCCTTCTCAACATTGTTGAAATTCTGTTGAAGCTTTTAAAACTCTCTCTAGAATTTTCAAAATCCACGTCCACATGTTTACAATTTCACGTCAAAATTGCTAAAATTCCAGCTGAAATTTTTTCAAAGTCCCTTAAAAATTTTCCAATTTTTGTCCCAATTCGTCCCATTCCCATTGAAACTTTTCAAATCCCTCTCAACATTGTTGAAATTCTGTTGAAGCTTTTAAAATTCTCTCTAGAATTTTCAAAATCCACGTCCACATGGTTACAATTTCACGTCAAAATTGCTAAAATTCCAGTTGAAATTTTTTCAAAGTCCCTTAAAAATTTTCCAATTTTTGTCCCAATTCTCCCCATTCCCATTGAAACTTTTCAAATCCCTCTCAAAATTGTTGAAATTCTGTTGAAGCTTTTAAAATTCTCTCTAAAATTTTCAAAATCCACGTCCACATGTTTACAATTTCACGTCAAAATTGCTAAAATTCCAGTTGAAATTTTTTCAAAGTCCCTTCAAAATTTTCCAATTTTTGTCCCAATTCTTCCCATTCCCATTGAAACTTTTCAAATCCCTCTCAAAATGGTTGAAATTCTGTTGAAGCTTTTAAAATTCTCTCTAGAATTTTTAAAATCCACGTCCACATGTTTACAATTTCACGTCAAAATTGCTAAAATTCCAGTTGAAATTTTTTCAAAGTCCCTTAAAAATTTTCCAATTTTTGTCCAATTCTTCCCATTCCCATTGAAACTTTTCAAATCCCTCTCAAAATTGTTCTAATCCTGTTGAAGCTTTTGAAAATTCTCTCTAGAATTTTCAAAATCCACGTCCACATGGTTACAATTTCACGTCAAAATTGCTAAAATTCCAGTTGAAATTTTTTCAAAGTCCCTTAAAAATTTTCCAATTTTTGTCCCAATTCGTCCCATTCCCATTGAAACTTTTCAAATCCCTCTCAACATTGTTGAAATTCTGTTGAAGCTTTTAAAATTCTCTCTAGAATTTTCAAAATCCACGTCCACATGGTTACAATTTCACGTCAAAATTGCTAAAATTCCAGTTGAAGTTTTTTCAAAGTCCCTTAAAAATTTTCCAATTTTTGTCCCAATTCTTCCCATTCCCATTGAAACTTTTCAAATCCCTCTCAAAATGGTTGAAATTCTGTTGAAGCTTTTAAAATTCTCTCTAGAATTTTCAAAATCCACGTCCACATGTTTACAATTTCACGTCAAAATTGCTAAAATTCCAGTTGAAATTTTTTCAAAGTCCCTTAAATTTTTCCAATTTTTGTCCCAATTCTTCCCATTCCCATTGAAACTTTTCAAATCCCTCTCAAAATGGTTGAAATTCTGTGGAAGCTTTTAAAATTCTCTCTAGAATTTTCAAAATCCACGTCCACATGTTTACAATTTCACGTCAAAATTGCTAAAATTCCAGTTGAAATTTTTTCAAAGTCCCTTAAAAATTTTCCAATTTTTGTCTCAATTCTTCCCACTCTCATTGAAACTTTTCAAATCTCGCTCAGAATTGTTGAAATTCTGTTGAAGCTTTTAAAATTCTCTCTAGAATTTTCAAAATCCATGTCCACATGTTTACAATTTCACGTCAAAATTGCTAAAATTCCAGTTGAAATTTTTTCAAAGTCCCTTAAAAATTTTCCAATTTTTGTCCCAATTCTTCCCATTCCCATTGAAACTTTTCAAAGCCCTCTCAAAATTGTTGAAATTCTGTTGAAGCTTTTAAAATTCTCTCTAGAATTTTCAAAATCCATGTTTACATGTTTAAAATTTCACGTCAAAATTGCTAAAATTCCAGTTGAAATTTTTTCAAAGTCCCTTAAAAATTTTCCAATTTTTGTCCCAATTCTTCCCATTCCCATTGAAACTTTTCAAATCCCTCTCAAAATGGTTAAAATTCTGTTGAAGCTTTTAAAATTTTCTCTAGAATTTTCAAAATCCACGTCCACATGTTTACAATTTCACGTCAAAATTGCTAAAATTCCAGTTGAAATTTTTTCAAAGTCCCTTAAAAATTTTCCAATTTTTGTCCCAATTCTTTCCATTCCCATTGAAACTTTTCAAGTCCCTCTCAAAATTGTTGAAATTCTGTTGAAGCTTTTAAAATTCTATATAGAATTTTCAAAATCCACGTCCACATGTTTACAATTTCACATCAAAATTGCTAAAATTCCAGTTGAAATTTTTTCAAAGTCCCTTAAAAATTTTCCAATTTTTGTCCCAATTCTTCCCATTCCCATTGAAACTTTTCAAATCCCTCTCAAAATTCTTGAAATTCTGTTGAAGCTTTTAAAATTTTCTCTAGAATTTTCAAAATCCACGTCCACATGTTTACAATTTCACGTCAAAATTGCTAAAATTCCAGTTGAAATTTTTTCAAAGTCCCTTAAAAATTTTCCAATTTTTGTCCCAATTCTTCCCATTCCCATTGAAACTTTTCAAATCCCTCTCAAAATTGTTGAAATTCTGTTGAAGCTTTTAAAATTCTCTCTAGAATTTTCAAAATCCATGTCCACATGTTTACAATTTCACATCAAAATTGCTAAAATTCCAGTTGAAATTTTTTCAAAGTCCCTTAAAAATTTTCCAATTTTTGTCCCAATTCTTCCCATTCCCATTGAAACTTTTCAAAGCCCTCTCAAAATTGTTGAAATTCTGTTGAAGCTTTTAAAATTCTCTCTAGAATTTTCAAAATCCATGTTTACATGTTTAAAATTTCACGTCAAAATTGCTAAAATTCCAGTTGAAATTTTTTCAAAGTCCCTTAAAAATTTTCCAATTTTTGTCCCAATTCTTCCCATTCCCATTGAAACTTTTCAAATCCCTCTCAAAATGGTTAAAATTCTGTTGAAGCTTTTAAAATTTTCTCTAGAATTTTCAAAATCCACGTCCACATGTTTACAATTTCACGTCAAAATTGCTAAAATTCCAGTTGAAATTTTTTCAAAGTCCCTTAAAAATTTTCCAATTTTTGTCCCAATTCTTTCCATTCCCATTGAAACTTTTCAAGTCCCTCTCAAAATTGTTGAAATTCTGTTGAAGCTTTTAAAATTCTATATAGAATTTTCAAAATCCACGTCCACATGTTTACAATTTCACATCAAAATTGCTAAAATTCCAGTTGAAATTTTTTCAAAGTCCCTTAAAAATTTTCCAATTTTTGTCCCAATTCTTCCCATTCCCATTGAAACTTTTCAAATCCCTCTCAAAATTCTTGAAATTCTGTTGAAGCTTTTAAAATTTTCTCTAGAATTTTCAAAATCCACGTCCACATGTTTACAATTTCACGTCAAAATTGCTAAAATTCCAGTTGAAATTTTTTCAAAGTCCCTTCAAAATTTTCCAATTTTTGTCCCAATTCTTCCCATTCCCATTGAAACTTTTCAAATCCCTCTCAAAATTGTTGAAATTCTGTTGAAGCTTTTAAAATTCTCTCTAGAATTTTCAAAATCCATGTCCACATGTTTACAATTTCACATCAAAATTGCTAAAATTCCAGTTGAAATTTTTTCAAAGTCCCTTCAAAATGTTCCAATTTTTGTCCCAATTCTCCCCATTCCCATTGAAACTTTTCAAATCCCTCTCAACATTGTTGAAATTCTGTTGAAGCTTTTAAAATTCTCTCTAGAATTTTCAAAATCCATGTCCACATGTTTACAGTTTCATGTCATAATTGCTAAAATTCCAGTTGAAATTTTTTCAAAGTCCCTTAAAAATTTTCCAATTTTTGTCCCAATTCTCCGCATTCCCATTGAAAGTTTTCAAATCCTTCTCAACATTGTTGAAATTCTGTTGAAGCTTTTAAAATTCTCTCTAGAATTTTCAAAATCCACGTCCACATGTTTACAATTTCACGTCAAAATTGCTAAAATTCCAGCTGAAATTTTTTCAAAGTCCCTTAAAAATTTTCCAATTTTTGTCCCAATTCTTCCCATTCCCATTGAAACTTTTCAAATCCCTCTCAACATTGTTGAAATTCTGTTGAAGCTTTTAAAATTCTCTCTAGAATTTTCAAAATCCACGTCCACATGTTTACAATTTCACGTCAAAATTGCTAAAATTCCAGTTGAAATTTTTTCAAAGTCCCTTAAAAATTTTCCAATTTTTGTCTCAATTCTTCCCACTCTCATTGAAACTTTTCAAATCTCTCTCAGAATTGTTGAAATTCTGTTGAAGCTTTTAAAATTCTCTCTAGAATTTTCAAAATCCATGTCCACATGTTTACAATTTCACGTCAAAATTGCTAAAATTCCAGTTGAAATTTTTTCAAAGTCCCTTAAAAATTTTCCAATTTTTGTCCCAATTCTTCCCATTCCCATTGAAACTTTTCAAAGCCCTCTCAAAATTGTTGAAATTCTGTTGAAGCTTTTAAAATTCTCTCTAGAATTTTCAAAATCCATGTTTACATGTTTAAAATTTCACGTCAAAATTGCTAAAATTCCAGTTGAAATTTTTTCAAAGTCCCTTAAAAATTTTCCAATTTTTGTCCCAATTCTTCCCATTCCCATTGAAACTTTTCAAATCCCTCTCAAAATGGTTAAAATTCTGTTGAAGCTTTTAAAATTTTCTCTAGAATTTTCAAAATCCACGTCCACATGTTTACAATTTCACGTCAAAATTGCTAAAATTCCAGTTGAAATTTTTTCAAAGTCCCTTCAAAATTTTCCAATTTTTGTCCCAATTCTTCCCATTCCCATTGAAACTTTTCAAATCCCTCTCAAAATTCTTGAAATTCTGTTGAAGCTTTTAAAATTATCTCTAGACTTTTCAAAATCCACGTCCACATGTTTACAATTTCACGTCAAAATTGCTAAAATTCCAGTTGAAATTTTTTCAAAGTCCCTTCAAAATTTTCCAATTTTTGTCCCAATTCTTCCCATTCCCATTGAAACTTTTCAAATCCCTCTCAAAATGGTTAAAATTCTGTTGAAGCTTTTAAAATTCTCTCTAGAATTTTCAAAATCCATGTCCACATGTTTACAGTTTCATGTCATAATTGCTAAAATTCCAGTTGAAATTTTTTCAAAGTCCCTTAAAAATTTTCCAATTTTTGTCCCAATTCTCCCCATTCCCATTGAAACTTTTCAAATCCTTCTCAACATTGTTGAAATTCTGTTGAAGCTTTTAAAATTCTCTCTAGAATTTTCAAAATCCACGTCCACATGTTTACAATTTCACGTCAAAATTGCTAAAATTCCAATTGAAATTTTTTCAAAGTCCCTTAAAAATTTTCCAATTTTTGTCCCAATTCTTCCCATTCCCATTGAAACTTTTCAAATCCCTCTCAACATTGTTGAAATTCTGTTGAAGCTTTTAAAATTCTCTCTAGAATTTTCAAAATCCATGTCCACATGTTTACAATTTCACGTCAAAATTGCTAAAATTCCAGTTGAAATTTTTTCAAAGTCCCTTAAAAATTTTCCAATTTTTGTCCCAATTCTTCCCATTCCCATTGAAACTTTTCAAATCCCTCTCAACATTGTTGAAATTCTGTTGAAGCTTTGAAAATTCTCTCTAGAATTTTCAAAATCCACGTCCACATGTTTCCAATTTCACGTCAAAATTGCTAAAATTCCAGTTGAAATTTTTTCAAAGTCCCTTAAAAATTTTCCAATTTTTGTCCCAATTCTCCCCATTCCCATTGAAACTTTTCAAATCCCTCTCAACATTGTTGAAATTCTGTTGAAGCTTTTAAAATTCTCTCTAGAATTTTCAAAATCCACGTCCACATGTTTACAATTTCACGTCAAAATTGCTAAAATTCCAGTTGAAATTTTTTCAAAGTCCCTTAAAAATTTTCCAATTTTTGTCCCAATTCTTCCCATTCCCATTGAAACTTTTCAAATCCATCTCAACACTGTTGAAATTCTGTTGAAGCTTTTAAAATTCTCTCTAGAATTTTCAAAATCCATGTCCACATGTTTACAATTTCACGTCAAAATTGCTAAAATTCCAGTTGAAATTTTTTCAAAGTCCCTTAAAAATTTTCCAATTTTTGTCCCAATTCTTCCCATTCCCATTGAAACTTTTCAAAGCCCTCTCAAAATTGTTGAAATTCTGTTGAAGCTTTTAAAATTCTCTCTAGAATTTTCAAAATCCATGTCCACATGTTTACAATTTCATGTCAAAATTGCTAAAATTCCAGTTGAAATTTTTTCAAAGTCCCTGAAAAATTTTCCAATTTTTGTCCCAATTCTTCCCATTCCCATTGAAACTTTTCAAATCCCTCTCAAAATGGTTAAAATTCTGTTGAAGCTTTTAAAATTCTCTCTAGAATTTTCAAAATCCACGTCCACATGTTTACAATTTCACGTCAAAATTGCTAAAATTCCAGTTGAAATTTTTTCAAAGTCCCTTAAAAATTTTCCAATTTTTGTCCCAATTCTTCCCATTCCCATTGAAACTTTTCAAATCCCTCTCAAATTTGTTGAAATTCTGTTGAAGCTTTTAAAATTCTCTCTAGAATTTTCAAAATCCATGTCCACATGTTTACAATTTCACGTCAAAATTGCTAAAATTCCAGTTGAAATTTTTTCAAAGTCCCTTAAAAATTTTCCAATTTTTGTCCCAATTCTTCCCATTCCCATTGAAACTTTTCAAATCCCTCTCAGAATTCTTGAAATTCTGTTGAAGCTTTTAAAATTTTCTCTCTAGAATTTTCAAAATCCACGTCCACATGTTTACAATTTCACGTCAAAATTGCTAAAATTCCAGTTGAAATTTTTTCAAAGTCCCTTAAAAATTTTCCAATTTTTGTCCCAATTCTTCCCATTCCCATTGAAACTTTTCAAATCCCTCTCAACATTGTTGAAATTCTGTTGAAGCTTTTAAAATTCTCTCTAGAATTTTCAAAATCCATGTCCACATGTTTACAATTTCACGTCAAAATTGCTAAAATTCCAGTTGAAATTTTTTCAAAGTCCCTTAAAAATTTTCCAATTTCTGTCCCAATTCTTCCCATTCCCATTGAAACTTTTCAAATCCCTCTCAAAATGGTTGAAATTCTGTTGAAGCTTTTAAAATTCTCTCTAGAATTTTCAAAATCTATGTCCACATGTTTACAATTTCATGTCAAAATTGCTAAAATTCCAGTTGAAATTTTTTCAAAGTCCCTTAAAAATTTTCCAATTTTTGTCCCAATTCTTCCCATTCCCATTGAAACTTTTCAAATCCCTCTCAAAATGGTTGAAATTCTGTTGAAGCTTTTAAAATTCTCTGTAGAATTTTCAAAATCCACATCCACATGGTTACAATTTCACGTCAAAATTGCTAAAATTCCAGTTGAAATTTTTTCAAAGTCCCTTAAAAATTTTCCAATTTTTGTCCCAATTCTTCCCATTCCCATTGAAACTTTTCAAATCCCTCTCAAAATGGTTGAAATCCTGTTGAAGCTTTTAAAATTCTCTCTAGAATTTTCAAAATCCACGTCCACATGTTTACAATTTCACGTCAAAATTGCTAAAATTCCAGTTGAAATTTTTTCAAAGTCCCTTAAAAATTTTCCAATTTTTGTCTCAATTCTTCCCACTCTCATTGAAACTTTTCAAATCCCTCTCAGAATTGTTGAAATTCTGTTGAAGCTTTTAAAATTCTCTCTAGAATTTTCAAAATCCATGTTTACATGTTTAAAATTTCACGTCAAAATTGCTAAAATTCCAGTTGAAATTTTTTCAAAGTCCCTTAAAAATTTTCCAATTTTTGTCCCAATTCTCCCCATTCCCATTGAAACTTTTCAAATGCCTCTCAAAATGGTTGAAATTCTGTTGAAGCTTTTAAAATTCTCTCTAGAATTTTCAAAATCCACATCCGCATGGTTACAATTTCACGTCAAAATTGCTAAAATTCCAGTTGAAATTTTTTCAAAGTCCCTTAAAAATTTTCCAGTTTTTGTCCCAATTCTTCCCATTCCCATTGAAACTTTTCAAATCCCTCTCAAAATGGTTGAAATTCTGTTGAAGCTTTTAAAATTCTCTCTAGAATTTTCAAAATCCACGTCCACATGTTTACAATTTCACGTCAAAATTGCTAAAATTCCAGTTGAAATTTTTTCAAAGTCCCTTAAAAATTTTCCAATTTTTGTCCCAATTCTTCCCATTCCCATTGAAACTTTTCAAATCCCTCTCAAAATGGTTGAAATTCTGTTGAAGCTTTTAAAATTCTCTCTAAAATTTTCAAAATCCACGTCCACATGGTTACAATTTCACGTCAAAATTGCTAAAATTCCAGTTGAAATTTTTTCAAAGTCCCTTAAAAATTTTCCAATTTTTGTCCCAATTCTCCCCATTCCCATTGAAACTTTTCAAATCCCTCTCAAAATGGTTGAAATTCTGTTGAAGCTTTTAAAATTCTCTCTAGAATTTTCAAAATCCATGTCCACATGTTTACAATTTCACGTCAAAATTGCTAAAATTCCAGTTGAAATTTTTTCAAAGTCCCTTAAAAATTTTCCAATTTCTGTCCCAATTCTTCCCACTCTCATTGAAACTTTTCAAATCCCTCTCAAAATGGTTGAAATTCTGTTGAAGCTTTTAAAATTCTCTCTAGAATTTTCAAAATCTATGTCCACATGTTTACAATTTCATGTCAAAATTGCTAAAATTCCAGTTGAAATTTTTTCAAAGTCCCTTAAATTTTTCCAATTTTTGTCCCAATTCTTCCCATTCCCATTGAAACTTTTCACATCCCTCTCAAAATTGTTGAAATTCTGTTGAAGCTTTTAAAATTCTCTCTAGAATTTTCAAAATCCACATCCGCATGGTTACAATTTCACGTCAAAATTGTTAAAATTCCAGTTGAAATTTTTTCAAAGTCCCTTAAAAATTTTCCAATTTTTGTCCCAATTCGTCCCATTCCCATTGAAACTTTTCAAATCCCTCTCAACATTGTTGAAATTCTGTTGAAGCTTTTAAAATTCTCTCTAGAATTTTCAAAATCCACGTCCACATGGTTACAATTTCACGTCAAAATTGCTAAAATTCCAGTTGAAATTTTTTCAAAGTCCCTTAAAAATTTTCCAATTTTTGTCCCAATTCTTCCCATTCCCATTGAAACTTTTCAAATCCCTCTCAAATTTGTTGAAATTCTGTTGAAGCTTTTAAAATTCTCTCTAGAATTTTCAAAATCCATGTCCACATGTTTACAATTTCACGTCAAAATTGCTAAAATTCCAGTTGAAATTTTTTCAAAGTCCCTTAAAAATTTTCCAATTTTTGTCCCAATTCTTCCCATTCCCATTGAAACTTTTCAAATCCCTCTCAGAATTCTTGAAATTCTGTTGAAGCTTTTAAAATTTTCTCTCTAGAATTTTCAAAATCCACGTCCACATGTTTACAATTTCACGTCAAAATTGCTAAAATTCCAGTTGAAATTTTTTCAAAGTCCCTTAAAAATTTTCCAATTTTTGTCCCAATTCTTCCCATTCCCATTGAAACTTTTCAAATCCCTCTCAACATTGTTGAAATTCTGTTGAAGCTTTTAAAATTCTCTCTAGAATTTTCAAAATCCATGTCCACATGTTTACAATTTCACGTCAAAATTGCTAAAATTCCAGTTGAAATTTTTTCAAAGTCCCTTAAATTTTTCCAATTTTTGTCCCAATTCTTCCCATTCCCATTGAAACTTTTCAAATCCCTCTCCAAATTGTTGAAATTCTGTTGAAGCTTTTAAAATTCTCTCTAGAATTTTCAAAATCCACATCCACATGGTTACAATTTCACGTCAAAATTGCTAAAATTCCAGTTGAAATTTTTTCAAAGTCCCTTAAAAATTTTCCAATTTTTGTCCCAATTCTTCCCATTCCCATTGAAACTTTTCAAATCCCTCTCAAAATGGTTGAAATCCTGTTGAAGCTTTTAAAATTCTCTCTAGAATTTTCAAAATCCATGGCCACATGTTTACAATTTCACGTCAAAATTGCTAAAATTCCAGTTGAAATTTTTTCAAAGTCCCTTAAAAATTTTCCAATTTTTGTCCCAATTCTTCCCATTCCCATTGAAACTTTTCAAATCCCTCTCAGAATTCTTGAAATTCTGTTGAAGCTTTTAAAATTTTCTCTCTAGAATTTTCAAAATCCACGTCCACATGTTTACAATTTCACGTCAAAATTGCTAAAATTCCAGTTGAAATTTTTTCAAAGTCCCTTAAAAATTTTCCAATTTTTGTCCCAATTCTTCCCATTCCCATTGAAACTTTTCACATCCCTCTCAACATTGTTGAAATTCTGTTGAAGCTTTTAAAATTCTCTCTAGAATTTTCAAAATCCATGTCCACATGTTTACAATTTCACGTCAAAATTGCTAAAATTCCAGTTGAAATTTTTTCAAAGTCCCTTAAATTTTTCCAATTTTTGTCCCAATTCTTCCCATTCCCATTGAAACTTTTCAAATCCCTCTCCAAATTGTTGAAATTCTGTTGAAGCTTTTAAAATTCTCTCTAGAATTTTCAAAATCCACATCCACATGGTTACAATTTCACGTCAAAATTGCTAAAATTCCAGTTGAAATTTTTTCAAAGTCCCTTAAAAATTTTCCAATTTTTGTCCCAATTCTTCCCATTCCCATTGAAACTTTTCAAATCCCTCTCAAAATGGTTGAAATCCTGCTGAAGCTTTTAAAATTCTCTCTAGAATTTTCAAAATCCACGTCCACATGTTTACAATTTCACGTCAAAATTGCTAAAATTCCAGTTGAAATTTTTTCAAAGTCCCTTCAAAATTTTCCAATTTTTGTCCCAATTCTTCCCATTCCCATTGAAACTTTTCAAATCCCTCTCAAAATGGTTAAAATTCTGTTGAAGCTTTTAAAATTCTCTCTAGAATTTTCAAAATCCATGTCCACATGTTTACAGTTTCATGTCATAATTGCTAAAATTCCAGTTGAAATTTTTTCAAAGTCCCTTAAAAATTTTCCAATTTTTGTCCCAATTCTCCCCATTCCCATTGAAACTTTTCAAATCCTTCTCAACATTGTTGAAATTCTGTTGAAGCTTTTAAAATTCTCTCTAGAATTTTCAAAATCCACGTCCACATGTTTACAATTTCACGTCAAAATTGCTAAAATTCCAATTGAAATTTTTTCAAAGTCCCTTAAAAATTTTCCAATTTTTGTCCCAATTCTTCCCATTCCCATTGAAACTTTTCAAATCCCTCTCAACATTGTTGAAATTCTGTTGAAGCTTTTAAAATTCTCTCTAGAATTTTCAAAATCCATGGCCACATGTTTACAATTTCACGTCAAAATTGCTAAAATTCCAGTTGAAATTTTTTCAAAGTCCCTTAAAAATTTTCCAATTTTTGTCCCAATTCTTCCCATTCCCATTGAAACTTTTCAAATCCCTCTCAGAATTCTTGAAATTCTGTTGAAGCTTTTAAAATTTTCTCTCTAGAATTTTCAAAATCCACGTCCACATGTTTACAATTTCACGTCAAAATTGCTAAAATTCCAGTTGAAATTTTTTCAAAGTCCCTTAAAAATTTTCCAATTTTTGTCCCAATTCTTCCCATTCCCATTGAAACTTTTCAAATCCCTCTCAACATTGTTGAAATTCTGTTGAAGCTTTTAAAATTCTCTCTAGAATTTTCAAAATCCATGTCCACATGTTTACAATTTCACGTCAAAATTGCTAAAATTCCAGTTGAAATTTTTTCAAAGTCCCTTAAATTTTTCCAATTTTTGTCCCAATTCTTCCCATTCCCATTGAAACTTTTCAAATCCCTCTCCAAATTGTTGAAATTCTGTTGAAGCTTTTAAAATTCTCTCTAGAATTTTCAAAATCCACATCCACATGGTTACAATTTCACGTCAAAATTGCTAAAATTCCAGTTGAAATTTTTTCAAAGTCCCTTAAAAATTTTCCAATTTTTGTCCCAATTCTTCCCATTCCCATTGAAACTTTTCAAATCCCTCTCAAAATGGTTGAAATCCTGTTGAAGCTTTTAAAATTCTCTCTAGAATTTTCAAAATCCACGTCCACATGTTTACAATTTCACGTCAAAATTGCTAAAATTCCAGTTGAAATTTTTTCAAAGTCCCTTCAAAATTTTCCAATTTTTGTCCCAATTCTTCCCATTCCCATTGAAACTTTTCAAATCCCTCTCAAAATGGTTAAAATTCTGTTGAAGCTTTTAAAATTCTCTCTAGAATTTTCAAAATCCATGTCCACATGTTTACAGTTTCATGTCATAATTGCTAAAATTCCAGTTGAAATTTTTTCAAAGTCCCTTAAAAATTTTCCAATTTTTGTCCCAATTCTCCCCATTCCCATTGAAACTTTTCAAATCCTTCTCAACATTGTTGAAATTCTGTTGAAGCTTTTAAAATTCTCTCTAGAATTTTCAAAATCCACGTCCACATGTTTACAATTTCACGTCAAAATTGCTAAAATTCCAATTGAAATTTTTTCAAAGTCCCTTAAAAATTTTCCAATTTTTGTCCCAATTCTTCCCATTCCCATTGAAACTTTTCAAATCCCTCTCAACATTGTTGAAATTCTGTTGAAGCTTTTAAAATTCTCTCTAGAATTTTCAAAATCCATGTCCACATGTTTACAATTTCACGTCAAAATTGCTAAAATTCCAGTTGAAATTTTTTCAAAGTCCCTTAAAAATTTTCCAATTTTTGTCCCAATTCTTCCCATTCCCATTGAAACTTTTCAAAGCCCTCTCAAAATTGTTGAAATTCTGTTGAAGCTTTGAAAATTCTCTCTAGAATTTTCAAAATCCACGTCCACATGTTTCCAATTTCACGTCAAAATTGCTAAAATTCCAGTTGAAATTTTTTCAAAGTCCCTTAAAAATTTTCCAATTTTTGTCCCAATTCTCCCCATTCCCATTGAAACTTTTCAAATCCCTCTCAACATTGTTGAAATTCTGTTGAAGCTTTTAAAATTCTCTCTAGAATTTTCAAAATCCACGTCCACATGTTTACAATTTCACGTCAAAATTGCTAAAATTCCAGTTGAAATTTTTTCAAAGTCCCTTAAAAATTTTCCAATTTTTGTCCCAATTCTTCCCATTCCCATTGAAACTTTTCAAATCCCTCTCAACACTGTTGAAATTCTGTTGAAGCTTTTAAAATTCTCTCTAGAATTTTCAAAATCCATGTCCACATGTTTACAATTTCACGTCAAAATTGCTAAAATTCCAGTTGAAATTTTTTCAAAGTCCCTTAAAAATTTTCCAATTTTTGTCCCAATTCTTCCCATTCCCATTGAAACTTTTCAAAGCCCTCTCAAAATTGTTGAAATTCTGTTGAAGCTTTTAAAATTCTCTCTAGAATTTTCAAAATCCATGTCCACATGTTTACAATTTCATGTCAAAATTGCTAAAATTCCAGTTGAAATTTTTTCAAAGTCCCTGAAAAATTTTCCAATTTTTGTCCCAATTCTTCCCATTCCCATTGAAACTTTTCAAATCCCTCTCAAAATGGTTAAAATTCTGTTGAAGCTTTTAAAATTCTCTCTAGAATTTTCAAAATCCACGTCCACATGTTTACAATTTCACGTCAAAATTGCTAAAATTCCAGTTGAAATTTTTTCAAAGTCCCTTAAAAATTTTCCAATTTTTGTCCCAATTCTTCCCATTCCCATTGAAACTTTTCAAATCCCTCTCAAATTTGTTGAAATTCTGTTGAAGCTTTTAAAATTCTCTCTAGAATTTTCAAAATCCATGTCCACATGTTTACAATTTCACGTCAAAATTGCTAAAATTCCAGTTGAAATTTTTTCAAAGTCCCTTAAAAATTTTCCAATTTTTGTCCCAATTCTTCCCATTCCCATTGAAACTTTTCAAATCCCTCTCAGAATTCTTGAAATTCTGTTGAAGCTTTTAAAATTTTCTCTCTAGAATTTTCAAAATCCACGTCCACATGTTTACAATTTCACGTCAAAATTGCTAAAATTCCAGTTGAAATTTTTTCAAAGTCCCTTAAAAATTTTCCAATTTTTGTCCCAATTCTTCCCATTCCCATTGAAACTTTTCAAATCCCTCTCAACATTGTTGAAATTCTGTTGAAGCTTTTAAAATTCTCTCTAGAATTTTCAAAATCCATGTCCACATGTTTACAATTTCACGTCAAAATTGCTAAAATTCCAGTTGAAATTTTTTCAAAGTCCCTTAAAAATTTTCCAATTTCTGTCCCAATTCTTCCCATTCCCATTGAAACTTTTCAAATCCCTCTCAAAATGGTTGAAATTCTGTTGAAGCTTTTAAAATTCTCTCTAGAATTTTCAAAATCTATGTCCACATGTTTACAATTTCATGTCAAAATTGCTAAAATTCCAGTTGAAATTTTTTCAAAGTCCCTTCAAAATTTTCCAATTTTTGTCCCAATTCTTCCCATTCCCATTGAAACTTTTCAAATCCCTCTCAAAATTGTTGAAATTCTGTTGAAGCTTTTAAAATTCTCTGTAGAATTTTCAAAATCCACATCCACATGGTTACAATTTCACGTCAAAATTGCTAAAATTCCAGTTGAAATTTTTTCAAAGTCCCTTAAAAATTTTCCAATTTTTGTCCCAATTCTTCCCATTCCCATTGAAACTTTTCAAATCCCTCTCAAAATGGTTGAAATCCTGTTGAAGCTTTTAAAATTCTCTCTAGAATTTTCAAAATCCACGTCCACATGTTTACAATTTCACGTCAAAATTGCTAAAATTCCAGTTGAAATTTTTTCAAAGTCCCTTAAAAATTTTCCAATTTTTGTCTCAATTCTTCCCACTCTCATTGAAACTTTTCAAATCCCTCTCAGAATTGTTGAAATTCTGTTGAAGCTTTTAAAATTCTCTCTAGAATTTTCAAAATCCATGTTTACATGTTTAAAATTTCACGTCAAAATTGCTAAAATTCCAGTTGAAATTTTTTCAAAGTCCCTTAAAAATTTTCCAATTTTTGTCCCAATTCTTCCCATTCCCATTGAAACTTTTCAAATGCCTCTCAAAATGGTTGAAATTCTGTTGAAGCTTTTAAAATTCTCTCTAGAATTTTCAAAATCCACATCCGCATGGTTACAATTTCACGTCAAAATTGCTAAAATTCCAGTTGAAATTTTTTCAAAGTCCCTTAAAAATTTTCCAGTTTTTGTCCCAATTCTTCCCATTCCCATTGAAACTTTTCAAATCCCTCTCAAAATGGTTGAAATTCTGTTGAAGCTTTTAAAATTCTCTCTAGAATTTTCAAAATCCACGTCCACATGTTTACAATTTCACGTCAAAATTGCTAAAATTCCAGTTGAAATTTTTTCAAAGTCCCTTAAAAATTATCCAATTTTTGTCCCAATTCTTCCCATTCCCATTGAAACTTTTCAAATCCCTCTCAAAATGGTTGAAATTCTGTTGAAGCTTTTAAAATTCTCTCTAAAATTTTCAAAATCCACGTCCACATGGTTACAATTTCACGTCAAAATTGCTAAAATTCCAGTTGAAATTTTTTCAAAGTCCCTTAAAAATTTTCCAATTTTTGTCCCAATTCTCCCCATTCCCATTGAAACTTTTCAAATCCCTCTCAAAATGGTTGAAATTCTGTTGAAGCTTTTAAAATTCTCTCTAGAATTTTCAAAATCCATGTCCACATGTTTACAATTTCACGTCAAAATTGCTAAAATTCCAGTTGAAATTTTTTCAAAGTCCCTTAAAAATTTTCCAATTTCTGTCCCAATTCTTCCCACTCTCATTGAAACTTTTCAAATCCCTCTCAAAATGGTTGAAATTCTGTTGAAGCTTTTAAAATTCTCTCTAGAATTTTCAAAATCTATGTCCACATGTTTACAATTTCATGTCAAAATTGCTAAAATTCCAGTTGAAATTTTTTCAAAGTCCCTTAAATTTTTCCAATTTTTGTCCCAATTCTTCCCATTCCCATTGAAACTTTTCACATCCCTCTCAAAATTGTTGAAATTCTGTTGAAGCTTTTAAAATTCTCTCTAGAATTTTCAAAATCCACATCCGCATGGTTACAATTTCACGTCAAAATTGCTAAAATTCCAGTTGAAATTTTTTCAAAGTCCCTTAAAAATTTTCCAATTTTTGTCCCAATTCGTCCCATTCCCATTGAAACTTTTCAAATCCCTCTCAACATTGTTGAAATTCTGTTGAAGCTTTTAAAATTCTCTCTAGAATTTTCAAAATCCACGTCCACATGGTTACAATTTCACGTCAAAATTGCTAAAATTCCAGTTGAAATTTTTTCAAAGTCCCTTAAAAATTTTCCAATTTTTGTCCCAATTCTTCCCATTCCCATTGAAACTTTTCAAATCCCTCTCAAATTTGTTGAAATTCTGTTGAAGCTTTTAAAATTCTCTCTAGAATTTTCAAAATCCATGTCCACATGTTTACAATTTCACGTCAAAATTGCTAAAATTCCAGTTGAAATTTTTTCAAAGTCCCTTAAAAATTTTCCAATTTTTGTCCCAATTCTTCCCATTCCCATTGAAACTTTTCAAATCCCTCTCAGAATTCTTGAAATTCTGTTGAAGCTTTTAAAATTTTCTCTCTAGAATTTTCAAAATCCACGTCCACATGTTTACAATTTCACGTCAAAATTGCTAAAATTCCAGTTGAAATTTTTTCAAAGTCCCTTAAAAATTTTCCAATTTTTGTCCCAATTCTTCCCATTCCCATTGAAACTTTTCAAATCCCTCTCAACATTGTTGAAATTCTGTTGAAGCTTTTAAAATTCTCTCTAGAATTTTCAAAATCCATGTCCACATGTTTACAATTTCACGTCAAAATTGCTAAAATTCCAGTTGAAATTTTTTCAAAGTCCCTTAAATTTTTCCAATTTTTGTCCCAATTCTTCCCATTCCCATTGAAACTTTTCAAATCCCTCTCCAAATTGTTGAAATTCTGTTGAAGCTTTTAAAATTCTCTCTAGAATTTTCAAAATCCACATCCACATGGTTACAATTTCACGTCAAAATTGCTAAAATTCCAGTTGAAATTTTTTCAAAGTCCCTTAAAAATTTTCCAATTTTTGTCTCAATTCTTCCCACTCTCATTGAAACTTTTCAAATCCCTCTCAGAATTGTTGAAATTCTGTTGAAGCTTTTAAAATTCTCTCTAGAATTTTCAAAATCCATGTTTACATGTTTAAAATTTCACGTCAAAATTGCTAAAATTCCAGTTGAAATTTTTTCAAAGTCCCTTAAAAATTTTCCAATTTTTGTCCCAATTCTCCCCATTCCCATTGAAACTTTTCAAATGCCTCTCAAAATGGTTGAAATTCTGTTGAAGCTTTTAAAATTCTCTCTAGAATTTTCAAAATCCACATCCACATGGTTACAATTTCACGTCAAAATTGCTAAAATTCCAGTTGAAATTTTTTCAAAGTCCCTTAAAAATTTTCCAATTTTTGTCCCAATTCTTCCCATTCCCATTGAAACTTTTCAAATCCCTCTCAAAATGGTTGAAATTCTGTTGAAGCTTTTAAAATTCTCTCTAGAATTTTCAAAATCCACGTCCACATGTTTACAATTTCACGTCAAAATTGCTAAAATTCCAGTTGAAATTTTTTCAAAGTCCCTTAAAAATTTTCCAATTTTTGTCCCAATTCTTCCCATTCCCATTGAAACTTTTCAAATCCCTCTCAGAATTCTTGAAATTCTGTTGAAGCTTTTAAAATTTTCTCTCTAGAATTTTCAAAATCCACGTCCACATGTTTACAATTTCACGTCAAAATTGCTAAAATTCCAGTTGAAATTTTTTCAAAGTCCCTTAAAAATTTTCCAATTTTTGTCCCAATTCTTCCCATTCCCATTGAAACTTTTCAAATCCCTCTCAACATTGTTGAAATTCTGTTGAAGCTTTTAAAATTCTCTCTAGAATTTTCAAAATCCATGTCCACATGTTTACAATTTCACGTCAAAATTGCTAAAATTCCAGTTGAAATTTTTTCAAAGTCCCTTAAATTTTTCCAATTTTTGTCCCAATTCTTCCCATTCCCATTGAAACTTTTCAAATCCCTCTCCAAATTGTTGAAATTCTGTTGAAGCTTTTAAAATTCTCTCTAGAATTTTCAAAATCTATGTCCACATGTTTACAATTTCATGTCAAAATTGCTAAAATTCCAGTTGAAATTTTTTCAAAGTCCCTTAAATTTTTCCAATTTTTGTCCCAATTCTTCCCATTCCCATTGAAACTTTTCACATCCCTCTCAAAATTGTTGAAATTCTGTTGAAGCTTTTAAAATTCTCTCTAGAATTTTCAAAATCCACATCCGCATGGTTACAATTTCACGTCAAAATTGCTAAAATTCCAGTTGAAATTTTTTCAAAGTCCCTTAAAAATTTTCCAATTTTTGTCCCAATTCGTCCCATTCCCATTGAAACTTTTCAAATCCCTCTCAACATTGTTGAAATTCTGTTGAAGCTTTTAAAATTCTCTCTAGAATTTTCAAAATCCACGTCCACATGGTTACAATTTCACGTCAAAATTGCTAAAATTCCAGTTGAAATTTTTTCAAAGTCCCTTAAAAATTTTCCAATTTTTGTCCCAATTCTTCCCATTCCCATTGAAACTTTTCAAATCCCTCTCAAAATGGTTGAAATTCTGTTGAAGCTTTTAAAATTCTCTCTAGAATTTTCAAAATCCATGTCCACATGTTTACAATTTCACGTCAAAATTGCTAAAATTCCAGTTGAAATTTTTTCAAAGTCCCTTAAAAATTTTCCAATTTTTGTCCCAATTCTTCCCATTCCCATTGAAACTTTTCAAATCCCTCTCAGAATTCTTGAAATTCTGTTGAAGCTTTTAAAATTTTCTCTCTAGAATTTTCAAAATCCACGTCCACATGTTTACAATTTCACGTCAAAATTGCTAAAATTCCAGTTGAAATTTTTTCAAAGTCCCTTAAAAATTTTCCAATTTTTGTCCCAATTCTTCCCATTCCCATTGAAACTTTTCAAATCCCTCTCAACATTGTTGAAATTCTGTTGAAGCTTTTAAAATTCTCTCTAGAATTTTCAAAATCCATGTCCACATGTTTACAATTTCACGTCAAAATTGCTAAAATTCCAG
Organism: Streptopelia decaocto; assembly: GCF_964273445.1. NCBI lineage: Eukaryota > Metazoa > Chordata > Aves > Columbiformes > Columbidae > Streptopelia > Streptopelia decaocto. Next base: position 51,686 of record NW_028115061.1, read on the forward strand.
TTGAAATTTTTTCAAAGTCCCTTAAATTTTTCCAATTTTTGTCCCAATTCTTCCCATTCCCATTGAAACTTTTCAAATCCCTCTCCAAATTGTTGAAATTCTGTTGAAGCTTTTAAAATTCTCTCTAGAATTTTCAAAATCCACATCCACATGGTTACAATTTCACGTCAAAATTGCTAAAATTCCAGTTGAAATTTTTTCAAAGTCCCTTAAAAATTTTCCAATTTTTGTCCCAATTCTTCCCATTCCCATTGAAACTTTTCAAATCCCTCTCAAAATGGTTGAAATCCTGTTGAAGCTTTTAAAATTCTCTCTAGAATTTTCAAAATCCACGTCCACATGTTTACAATTTCACGTCAAAATTGCTAAAATTCCAGTTGAAATTTTTTCAAAGTCCCTTAAAAATTTTCCAATTTTTGTCTCAATTCTTCCCACTCTCATTGAAACTTTTCAAATCCCTCTCAGAATTGTTGAAATTCTGTTGAAGCTTTTAAAATTCTCTCTAGAATTTTCAAAATCCATGTTTACATGTTTAAAATTTCACGTCAAAATTGCTAAAATTCCAGTTGAAATTTTTTCAAAGTCCCTTAAAAATTTTCCAATTTTTGTCCCAATTCTCCCCATTCCCATTGAAACTTTTCAAATGCCTCTCAAAATGGTTGAAATTCTGTTGAAGCTTTTAAAATTCTCTCTAGAATTTTCAAAATCCACATCCACATGGTTACAATTTCACGTCAAAATTGCTAAAATTCCAGTTGAAATTTTTTCAAAGTCCCTTAAAAATTTTCCAATTTTTGTCCCAATTCTTCCCATTCCCATTGAAACTTTTCAAATCCCTCTCAAAATGGTTGAAATCCTGTTGAAGCTTTTAAAATTCTCTCTAGAATTTTCAAAATCCACGTCCACATGTTTACAATTTCACGTCAAAATTGCTAAAATTCCAGTTGAAATTTTTTCAAAGTCCCTTAAAAATTTTCCAATTTTTGTCCCAATTCTTCCCATTCCCATTGAAACTTTTCAAATCCCTCTCAGAATTCTTGAAATTCTGTTGAAGCTTTTAAAATTTTCTCTCTAGAATTTTCAAAATCCACGTCCACATGTTTACAATTTCACGTCAAAATTGCTAAAATTCCAGTTGAAATTTTTTCAAAGTCCCTTAAAAATTTTCCAATTTTTGTCCCAATTCTTCCCATTCCCATTGAAACTTTTCAAATCCCTCTCAACATTGTTGAAATTCTGTTGAAGCTTTTAAAATTCTCTCTAGAATTTTCAAAATCCATGTCCACATGTTTACAATTTCACGTCAAAATTGCTAAAATTCCAGTTGAAATTTTTTCAAAGTCCCTTAAAAATTTTCCAATTTTTGTCCCAATTCGTCCCATTCCCATTGAAACTTTTCAAATCCCTCTCAACATTGTTGAAATTCTGTTGAAGCTTTTAAAATTCTCTCTAGAATTTTCAAAATCCACATCCACATGGTTACAATTTCACGTCAAAATTGCTAAAATTCCAGTTGAAATTTTTTCAAAGTCCCTTAAAAATTTTCCAATTTTTGTCCCAATTCTTCCCATTCCCATTGAAACTTTTCAAATCCCTCTAAAAATGGTTGAAATCCTGTTGAAGCTTTTAAAATTCTCTCTAGAATTTTCAAAATCCACGTCCACATGTTTACAATTTCACGTCAAAATTGCTAAAATTCCAGTTGAAATTTTTTCAAAGTCCCTTAAAAATTTTCCAATTTTTGTCTCAATTCTTCCCACTCTCATTGAAACTTTTCAAATCCCTCTCAGAATTGTTGAAATTCTGTTGAAGCTTTTAAAATTCTCTCTAGAATTTTCAAAATCCATGTTTACATGTTTAAAATTTCACGTCAAAATTGCTAAAATTCCAGTTGAAATTTTTTCAAAGTCCCTTAAAAATTTTCCAATTTTTGTCCCAATTCTCCCCATTCCCATTGAAACTTTTCAAATGCCTCTCAAAATGGTTGAAATTCTGTTGAAGCTTTTAAAATTCTCTCTAGAATTTTCAAAATCCACATCCACATGGTTACAATTTCACGTCAAAATTGCTAAAATTCCAGTTGAAATTTTTTCAAAGTCCCTTAAAAATTTTCCAATTTTTGTCCCAATTCTTCCCATTCCCATTGAAACTTTTCAAATCCCTCTCAAAATGGTTGAAATTCTGTTGAAGCTTTTAAAATTCTCTCTAGAATTTTCAAAATCCACGTCCACATGTTTACAATTTCACGTCAAAATTGCTAAAATTCCAGTTGAAATTTTTTCAAAGTCCCTTAAAAATTTTCCAATTTTTGTCCCAATTCTTCCCATTCCCATTGAAACTTTTCAAATCCCTCTCAAAATGGTTGAAATCCTGTTGAAGCTTTTAAAATTCTCTCTAAAATTTTCAAAATCCACATCCACATGTTTACAATTTCACGTCAAAATTGCTAAAATTCCAGTTGAAATTTTTTCAAAGTCCCTTAAAAATTTTCCAATTTTTGTCCAATTCTTCCCATTCCCATTGAAACTTTTCAAATCCCTCTCAAAAATGTTGAAATTCTGTTGAAGCTTTTAAAATTCTCTCTAGAATTTTCAAAATCCACGTCCACATGGTTACAATTTCACGTCAAAATTGCTAAAATTCCAGTTGAAATTTTTTCAAAGTCCCTTAAAAATTTTCCAATTTTTGTCCCAATTCTTCCCATTCCCATTGAAACTTTTCACATCCCTCTCAAAATTGTTGAAATTCTGTTGAAGCTTTTAAAATTCTCTCTAGAATTTTCAAAATCCACATCCGCATGGTTACAATTTCACGTCAAAATTGCTAAAATTCCAGTTGAAATTTTTTCAAAGTCCCTTAAAAATTTTCCAATTTTTGTCCCAATTCGTCCCATTCCCATTGAAACTTTTCAAATCCCTCTCAACATTGTTGAAATTCTGTTGAAGCTTTTAAAATTCTCTCTAGAATTTTCAAAATCCACGTCCACATGGTTACAATTTCACGTCAAAATTGCTAAAATTCCAGTTGAAATTTTTTCAAAGTCCCTTAAAAATTTTCCAATTTTTGTCCCAATTCTTCCCATTCCCATTGAAACTTTTCAAATCCCTCTCAAAATGGTTGAAATTCTGTTGAAGCTTTTAAAATTCTCTCTAGAATTTTCAAAATCCATGTCCACATGTTTACAATTTCACGTCAAAATTGCTAAAATTCCAGTTGAAATTTTTTCAAAGTCCCTTAAAAATTTTCCAATTTTTGTCCCAATTCTTCCCATTCCCATTGAAACTTTTCAAATCCCTCTCAGAATTCTTGAAATTCTGTTGAAGCTTTTAAAATTTTCTCTCTAGAATTTTCAAAATCCACGTCCACATGTTTACAATTTCACGTCAAAATTGCTAAAATTCCAGTTGAAATTTTTTCAAAGTCCCTTAAAAATTTTCCAATTTTTGTCCCAATTCTTCCCATTCCCATTGAAACTTTTCAAATCCCTCTCAACATTGTTGAAATTCTGTTGAAGCTTTTAAAATTCTCTCTAGAATTTTCAAAATCCATGTCCACATGTTTACAATTTCACGTCAAAATTGCTAAAATTCCAGTTGAAATTTTTTCAAAGTCCCTTAAATTTTTCCAATTTTTGTCCCAATTCTTCCCATTCCCATTGAAACTTTTCAAATCCCTCTCCAAATTGTTGAAATTCTGTTGAAGCTTTTAAAATTCTCTCTAGAATTTTCAAAATCCACATCCACATGGTTACAATTTCACGTCAAAATTGCTAAAATTCCAGTTGAAATTTTTTCAAAGTCCCTTAAAAATTTTCCAATTTTTGTCCCAATTCTTCCCATTCCCATTGAAACTTTTCAAATCCCTCTCAAAATGGTTGAAATCCTGTTGAAGCTTTTAAAATTCTCTCTAGAATTTTCAAAATCCACGTCCACATGTTTACAATTTCACGTCAAAATTGCTAAAATTCCAGTTGAAATTTTTTCAAAGTCCCTTAAAAATTTTCCAATTTTTGTCTCAATTCTTCCCACTCTCATTGAAACTTTTCAAATCCCTCTCAGAATTGTTGAAATTCTGTTGAAGCTTTTAAAATTCTCTCTAGAATTTTCAAAATCCATGTTTACATGTTTAAAATTTCACGTCAAAATTGCTAAAATTCCAGTTGAAATTTTTTCAAAGTCCCTTAAAAATTTTCCAATTTTTGTCCCAATTCTCCCCATTCCCATTGAAACTTTTCAAATGCCTCTCAAAATGGTTGAAATTCTGTTGAAGCTTTTAAAATTCTCTCTAGAATTTTCAAAATCCACATCCACATGGTTACAATTTCACGTCAAAATTGCTAAAATTCCAGTTGAAATTTTTTCAAAGTCCCTTAAAAATTTTCCAATTTTTGTCCCAATTCTTCCCATTCCCATTGAAACTTTTCAAATCCCTCTCAAAATGGTTGAAATCCTGTTGAAGCTTTTAAAATTCTCTCTAGAATTTTCAAAATCCACGTCCACATGTTTACAATTTCACGTCAAAATTGCTAAAATTCCAGTTGAAATTTTTTCAAAGTCCCTTAAAAATTTTCCAATTTTTGTCCCAATTCTTCCCATTCCCATTGAAACTTTTCAAATCCCTCTCAGAATTCTTGAAATTCTGTTGAAGCTTTTAAAATTTTCTCTCTAGAATTTTCAAAATCCACGTCCACATGTTTACAATTTCACGTCAAAATTGCTAAAATTCCAGTTGAAATTTTTTCAAAGTCCCTTAAAAATTTTCCAATTTTTGTCCCAATTCTTCCCATTCCCATTGAAACTTTTCAAATCCCTCTCAACATTGTTGAAATTCTGTTGAAGCTTTTAAAATTCTCTCTAGAATTTTCAAAATCCATGTCCACATGTTTACAATTTCACGTCAAAATTGCTAAAATTCCAGTTGAAATTTTTTCAAAGTCCCTTAAAAATTTTCCAATTTTTGTCCCAATTCGTCCCATTCCCATTGAAACTTTTCAAATCCCTCTCAACATTGTTGAAATTCTGTTGAAGCTTTTAAAATTCTCTCTAGAATTTTCAAAATCCACATCCACATGGTTACAATTTCACGTCAAAATTGCTAAAATTCCAGTTGAAATTTTTTCAAAGTCCCTTAAAAATTTTCCAATTTTTGTCCCAATTCTTCCCATTCCCATTGAAACTTTTCAAATCCCTCTAAAAATGGTTGAAATCCTGTTGAAGCTTTTAAAATTCTCTCTAGAATTTTCAAAATCCACGTCCACATGTTTACAATTTCACGTCAAAATTGCTAAAATTCCAGTTGAAATTTTTTCAAAGTCCCTTAAAAATTTTCCAATTTTTGTCTCAATTCTTCCCACTCTCATTGAAACTTTTCAAATCCCTCTCAGAATTGTTGAAATTCTGTTGAAGCTTTTAAAATTCTCTCTAGAATTTTCAAAATCCATGTTTACATGTTTAAAATTTCACGTCAAAATTGCTAAAATTCCAGTTGAAATTTTTTCAAAGTCCCTTAAAAATTTTCCAATTTTTGTCCCAATTCTCCCCATTCCCATTGAAACTTTTCAAATGCCTCTCAAAATGGTTGAAATTCTGTTGAAGCTTTTAAAATTCTCTCTAGAATTTTCAAAATCCACATCCACATGGTTACAATTTCACGTCAAAATTGCTAAAATTCCAGTTGAAATTTTTTCAAAGTCCCTTAAAAATTTTCCAATTTTTGTCCCAATTCTTCCCATTCCCATTGAAACTTTTCAAATCCCTCTCAAAATGGTTGAAATTCTGTTGAAGCTTTTAAAATTCTCTCTAGAATTTTCAAAATCCACGTCCACATGTTTACAATTTCACGTCAAAATTGCTAAAATTCCAGTTGAAATTTTTTCAAAGTCCCTTAAAAATTTTCCAATTTTTGTCCCAATTCTTCCCATTCCCATTGAAACTTTTCAAATCCCTCTCAAAATGGTTGAAATCCTGTTGAAGCTTTTAAAATTCTCTCTAAAATTTTCAAAATCCACATCCACATGTTTACAATTTCACGTCAAAATTGCTAAAATTCCAGTTGAAATTTTTTCAAAGTCCCTTAAAAATTTTCCAATTTTTGTCCAATTCTTCCCATTCCCATTGAAACTTTTCAAATCCCTCTCAAAAATGTTGAAATTCTGTTGAAGCTTTTAAAATTCTCTCTAGAATTTTCAAAATCCACGTCCACATGGTTACAATTTCACGTCAAAATTGCTAAAATTCCAGTTGAAATTTTTTCAAAGTCCCTTAAAAATTTTCCAATTTTTGTCCCAATTCTCCCCATTCCCATTGAAACTTTTCAAATCCCTCTCAACATTGTTGAAATTCTGTTGAAGCTTTTAAAATTCTCTCTAGAATTTTCAAAATCCATGTCCACATGTTTACAATTTCACGTCAAAATTGCTAAAATTCCAGTTGAAATTTTTTCAAAGTCCCTTAAAAATTTTCCAATTTCTGTCCCAATTCTTCCCATTCCCATTGAAACTTTTCAAATCCCTCTCAAAATGGTTGAAATTCTGTTGAAGCTCTTAAAATTCTCTCTAGAATTTTCAAAATCCATGTCCACATGTTTACAATTTCACGTCAAAATTGCTAAAATTCCAGTTGAAATTTTTTCAAAGTCCCTTAAAAATTTTCCAATTTCTGTCCCAATTCTTCCCACTCTCATTGAAACTTTTCAAATCCCTCTCAAAATGGTTGAAATTCTGTTGAAGCTTTTAAAATTCTCTCTAGAATTTTCAAAATCTATGTCCACATGTTTACAATTTCATGTCAAAATTGCTAAAATTCCAGTTGAAATTTTTTCAAAGTCCCTTAAATTTTTCCAATTTTTGTCCCAATTCTTCCCATTCCCATTGAAACTTTTCACATCCCTCTCAAAATTGTTGAAATTCTGTTGAAGCTTTTAAAATTCTCTCTAGAATTTTCAAAATCCACATCCGCATGGTTACAATTTCACGTCAAAATTGCTAAAATTCCAGTTGAAATTTTTTCAAAGTCCCTTAAAAATTTTCCAATTTTTGTCCCAATTCTTCCCATTCCCATTGAAACTTTTCAAATCCCTCTCAAAATGGTTGAAATCCTGTTGAAGCTTTTAAAATTCTCTCTAGAATTTTCAAATCCACGTCCACATGTTTACAATTTCACGTCAAAATTGCTAAAATTCCAGTTGAAATTTTTTCAAAGTCCCTTAAAAATTTTCCAATTTTTGTCTCAATTCTTCCCACTCTCATTGAAACTTTTCAAATCTCTCTCAGAATTGTTGAAATTCTGTTGAAGCTTTTAAAATTCTCTCTAGAATTTTCAAAATCCATGTCCACATGTTTACAATTTCACGTCAAAATTGCTAAAATTCCAGTTGAAATTTTTTCAAAGTCCCTTAAATTTTTCCAATTTTTGTCCCAATTCTTCCCATTCCCATTGAAACTTTTCAAATCCCTCTCAAAATGGTTGAAATTCTGTTGAAGCTTTTAAAAATCTCTGTAGAATTTTCAAAATCCACATCCACATGGTTACAATTTCACGTCAAAATTGCTAAAATTCCAGTTGAAATTTTTTCAAAGTCCCTTAAAAATTTTCCAGTTTTTGTCTCAATTCTTCCCATTCCCGTTGAAACTTTTCAAATCCCTCTCAAAATGGTTGAAATCCTGTTGAAGCTTTTAAAATTCTCTCTAGAATTTTCAAAATCCACGTCCACATGTTTACAATTTCACGTCAAAATTGCTAAAATTCCAGTTGAAATTTTTTCAAAGTCCCTTAAAAATTTTCCAATTTTTGTCTCAATTCTTCCCACTCTCATTGAAACTTTTCAAATCTCTCTCAGAATTGTTGAAATTCTGTTGAAGCTTTTAAAATTCTCTCTAGAATTTTCAAAATCCATGTTTACATGTTTAAAATTTCACGTCAAAATTGCTAAAATTCCAGTTGAAATTTTTTCAAAGTCCCTTAAAAATTTTCCAATTTTTGTCCCAATTCTCCCCATTCCCATTGAAACTTTTCAAATGCCTCTCAAAACGGTTGAAATTCTGTTGAAGCTTTTAAAATTCTCTCTAGAATTTTCAAAATCCACATCCACATGGTTACAATTTCACGTCAAAATTGCTAAAATTCCAGTTGAAATTTTTTCAAAATCCCTTAAAAATTTTCCAATTTTTGTCCCAATTCTTCCCATTCCCATTGAAACTTTTCAAATCCCTCTCAAAATGGTTGAAATTCTGTTGAAGCTTTTAAAATTCTCTCTAGAATTTTCAAAATCCACGTCCACATGGTTACAATTTCACGTCAAAATTGCTAAAATTCCAGTTGAAATTTTTTCAAAGTCCCTTAAAAATTTTCCAATTTTTGTCCCAATTCTCCCCATTCCCATTGAAACTTTTCAAATCCCTCTCAAAATGGTTGAAATTCTGTTGAAGCTTTTAAAATTCTCTCTAGAATTTTCAAAATCCACGTCCACATGGTTACAATTTCACGTCAAAATTGCTAAAATTCCAGTTGAAATTTTTTCAAAGTCCCTTAAAAATTTTCCAATTTTTGTCCCAATTCTTCCCATTCCCATTGAAACTTTTCAAATCCCTCTCAAAATGGTTGAAATTCTGTTGAAGCTTTTAAAATTCTCTCTAAAATTTTCAAAATCCACGTCCACATGTTTACAATTTCACGTCAAAATTGCTAAAATTCCAGTTGAAATTTTTTCAAAGTCCCTTAAAAGTTTTCCAATTTTTGTCCAATTCTTCCCATTCCCATTGAAACTTTTCAAATCCCTCTCAAAAATGTTGAAATTCTGTTGAAGCTTTTAAAATTCTCTCTAGAATTTTCAAAATCCACGTCCACATGGTTACAATTTCACGTCAAAATTGCTAAAATTCCAGTTGAAATTTTTTCAAAGTCCCTTAAAAATTTTCCAATTTTTGTCCAATTCTCCCCATTCCCATTGAAACTTTTCAAATCCCTCTCAAAATGGTTGAAATTCTGTTGAAGCTTTTAAAATTCTCTCTAAAATTTTCAAAATCCACATCCACATGTTTACAATTTCATGTCAAAATTGCTAAAATTCCAGTTGAAATTTTTTCAAAGTCCCTTAAAAATTTTCCAGTTTTTGTCCCAATTCTCCCCATTCCCATTGAAACTTTTCAAATCCCTCTCAAAATGGTTGAAATTCTGTTGAAGCTTTTAAAATTCTCTCTAGAATTTTCAAAATCCATGTCCACATGTTTACAATTTCACGTCAAAATTGCTAAAATTCCAGTTGAAATTTTTTCAAAGTCCCTTAAAAATTTTCCAATTTTTGTCCCAATTCTTCCCATTCCCATTGAAACTTTTCAAATCCCTCTCAAAATGGTTGAAATTCTGTTGAAGCTTTTAAAATTCTCTCTAGAATTTTCAAAATCCACGTCCACATGTTTACAATTTCACGTCAAAATTGCTAAAATTCCAGTTGAAATTTTTTCAAAGTCCCTTAAAAATTTTCCAATTTTTGTCCCAATTCTTCCCATTCCCATTGAAACTTTTCAAATCCCTCTCAAAATGGTTGAAATTCTGTTGAAGCTTTTAAAATTCTCTCTAGAATTTTCAAAATCCACATCCACATGTTTACAATTTCACGTCAAAATTGCTAAAATTCCAGTTGAAATTTTTTCAAAGTCCCTTAAAAATTTTCCAATTTTTGTCCAATTCTTCCCATTCCCATTGAAACTTTTCAAATCCCTCTCAAAAATGTTGAAATTCTGTTGAAGCTTTTAAAATTCTCTCTAGAATTTTCAAAATCCACGTCCACATGGTTACAATTTCACGTCAAAATTGCTAAAATTCCAGTTGAAATTTTTTCAAAGTCCCTTAAAAATTTTCCAATTTTTGTCCCAATTCTCCCCATTCCCATTGAAACTTTTCAAATCCCTCTCAACATTGTTGAAATTCTGTTGAAGCTTTTAAAATTCTCTCTAGAATTTTCAAAATCCATGTCCACATGTTTACAATTTCACGTCAAAATTGCTAAAATTCCAGTTGAAATTTTTTCAAAGTCCCTTAAAAATTTTCCAATTTCTGTCCCAATTCTTCCCATTCCCATTGAAACTTTTCAAATCCCTCTCAAAATGGTTGAAATTCTGTTGAAGCTCTTAAAATTCTCTCTAGAACTTTCAAAATCCATGTCCACATGTTTACAATTTCACGTCAAAATTGCTAAAATTCCAGTTGAAATTTTTTCAAAGTCCCTTAAAAATTTTCCAATTTCTGTCCCAATTCTTCCCACTCTCATTGAAACTTTTCAAATCCCTCTCAAAATGGTTGAAATTCTGTTGAAGCTTTTAAAATTCTCTCTAGAATTTTCAAAATCTATGTCCACATGTTTACAATTTCATGTCAAAATTGCTAAAATTCCAGTTGAAATTTTTTCAAAGTCCCTTAAATTTTTCCAATTTTTGTCCCAATTCTTCCCATTCCCATTGAAACTTTTCACATCCCTCTCGAAATTGTTGAAATTCTGTTGAAGCTTTTAAAATTCTCTCTAGAATTTTCAAAATCCACATCCGCATGGTTACAATTTCACGTCAAAATTGCTAAAATTCCAGTTGAAATTTTTTCAAAGTCCCTTAAAAATTTTCCAATTTTTGTCCCAATTCTTCCCATTCCCATTGAAACTTTTCAAATCCCTCTCAAAATGGTTGAAATCCTGTTGAAGCTTTTAAAATTCTCTCTAGAATTTTCAAATCCACGTCCACATGTTTACAATTTCACGTCAAAATTGCTAAAATTCCAGTTGAAATTTTTTCAAAGTCCCTTAAAAATTTTCCAATTTTTGTCTCAATTCTTCCCACTCTCATTGAAACTTTTCAAATCTCTCTCAGAATTGTTGAAATTCTGTTGAAGCTTTTAAAATTCTCTCTAGAATTTTCAAAATCCATGTCCACATGTTTACAATTTCACGTCAAAATTGCTAAAATTCCAGTTGAAATTTTTTCAAAGTCCCTTAAAAATTTTCCAATTTTTGTCCCAATTCTTCCCATTCCCATTGAAACTTTTCAAATCCCTCTCAACATTGTTGAAATTCTGTTGAAGCTTTTAAAATTCTCTCTAGAATTTTCAAAATCCATGTCCACATGTTTACAATTTCACGTCAAAATTGCTAAAATTCCAGTTGAAATTTTTTCAAAGTCCCTTAAATTTTTCCAATTTTTGTCCCAATTCTTCCCATTCCCATTGAAACTTTTCAAATCCCTCTCAAAATGGTTGAAATTCTGTTGAAGCTTTTAAAAATCTCTGTAGAATTTTCAAAATCCACATCCACATGGTTACAATTTCACGTCAAAATTGCTAAAATTCCAGTTGAAATTTTTTCAAAGTCCCTTAAAAATTTTCCAGTTTTTGTCTCAATTCTTCCCATTCCCGTTGAAACTTTTCAAATCCCTCTCAAAATGGTTGAAATCCTGTTGAAGCTTTTAAAATTCTCTCTAGAATTTTCAAAATCCACGTCCACATGTTTACAATTTCACGTCAAAATTGCTAAAATTCCAGTTGAAATTTTTTCAAAGTCCCTTAAAAATTTTCCAATTTTTGTCTCAATTCTTCCCACTCTCATTGAAACTTTTCAAATCTCTCTCAGAATTGTTGAAATTCTGTTGAAGCTTTTAAAATTCTCTCTAGAATTTTCAAAATCCATGTTTACATGTTTAAAATTTCACGTCAAAATTGCTAAAATTCCAGTTGAAATTTTTTCAAAGTCCCTTAAAAATTTTCCAATTTTTGTCCAATTCTCCCCATTCCCATTGAAACTTTTCAAATGCCTCTCAAAACGGTTGAAATTCTGTTGAAGCTTTTAAAATTCTCTCTAGAATTTTCAAAATCCACATCCACATGGTTACAATTTCACGTCAAAATTGCTAAAATTCCAGTTGAAATTTTTTCAAAATCCCTTAAAAATTTTCCAATTTTTGTCCCAATTCTTCCCATTCCCATTGAAACTTTTCAAATCCCTCTCAAAATGGTTGAAATTCTGTTGAAGCTTTTAAAATTCTCTCTAGAATTTTCAAAATCCACGTCCACATGTTTACAATTTCACGTCAAAATTGCTAAAATTCCAGTTGAAATTTTTTCAAAGTCCCTTAAAAATTTTCCAATTTTTGTCCCAATTCTCCCCATTCCCATTGAAACTTTTCAAATCCCTCTCAAAATGGTTGAAATTCTGTTGAAGCTTTTAAAATTCTCTCTAGAATTTTCAAAATCCACGTCCACATGGTTACAATTTCACGTCAAAATTGCTAAAATTCCAGTTGAAATTTTTTCAAAGTCCCTTAAAAATTTTCCAATTTTTGTCCCAATTCTTCCCATTCCCATTGAAACTTTTCAAATCCCTCTCAAAATGGTTGAAATTCTGTTGAAGCTTTTAAAATTCTCTCTAAAATTTTCAAAATCCACGTCCACATGTTTACAATTTCACGTCAAAATTGCTAAAATTCCAGTTGAAATTTTTCAAAGTCCCTTAAAAATTTTCCAATTTTTGTCCAATTCTTCCCATTCCCATTGAAACTTTTCAAATCCCTCTCAAAAATGTTGAAATTCTGTTGAAGCTTTTAAAATTCTTCCTAGAATTTTCAAAATCCACGTCCACATGGTTACAATTTCACGTCAAAATTGCTAAAATTCCAGTTGAAATTTTTTCAAAGTCCCTTAAAAATTTTCCAATTTTTGTCCAATTCTTCCCATTCCCATTGAAACTTTTCAAATCCCTCTCAAAATTGTTCTAATCCTGTTGAAGCTTTTAAAATTTTCTCTAGAATTTTCAAGATCCACTTCCACATGTTTACAATTTCACGTCAAAATTGCTAAAATTCCAGTTGAAATTTTTTCAAAGTCCCTTAAAAATTTTCCAATTTTTGTCCCAATTCGTCCCATTCCCATTGAAACTTTTCAAATCCCTCTCAAAATGGTTGAAATCCTGTTGAAGCTTTTAAAATTCTCTCTAGAATTTTCAAAATCCACGTCCACGTGTTTACAATTTCACGTCAAAATTCCTAAAATTCCAGTTGAAATTTTTTCAAAGTCCCTTAAAAATTTTCCAATTTTTGTCTCAATTCTTCCCACTCTCATTGAAACTTTTCTAAATCTCTCTCAGAATTGTTGAAATTCTGTTGAAGCTTTTAAAATTCTCTCTAGAATTTTCAAAATCCATGTCCACATGTTTACAATTTCACGTCAAAATTGCTAAAATTCCAGTTGAAATTTTTTCAAAGTCCCTTAAAAATTTTCCAGTTTTTGTCCCAATTCTCCCCATTCCCATTGAAACTTTTCAAATCCCTCTCAAAATGGTTGAAATTCTGTTGAAGCTTTTAAAATTCTCTCTAGAATTTTCAAAATCCATGTCCACATGTTTACAATTTCATGTCAAAATTGCTAAAATTCCAGTTGAAATTTTTTCAAAGTCCCTTAAATTTTTCCAATTTTTGTCCCAATTCTTCCCATTCCCATTGAAACTTTTCAAATCCCTCTCAAAATGGTTGAAATTCTGTTGAAGCTTTTAAAATTCTCTCTAGAATTTTCAAAATCCACGTCCACATGTTTACAATTTCACGTCAAAATTCCTAAAATTCCAGTTGAAATTTTTTCAAAGTCCCTTAAAAATTTTCCAATTTTTGTCTCAATTCTTCCCACTCTCATTGAAACTTTTCAAATCTCTCTCAGAATTGTTGAAATTCTGTTGAAGCTTTTAAAATTCTCTCTAGAATTTTCAAAATCCATGTCCACATGTTTACAATTTCACGTCAAAATTGCTAAAATTCCAGTTGAAATTTTTTCAAAGTCCCTTAAATTTTTCCAATTTTTGTCCCAATTCTTCCCATTCCCATTGAAACTTTTCAAATCCCTCTCAAAATTGTTGAAATTCTGTTGAAGCTTTTAAAATTCTCTCTAGAATTTTCAAAATCCACGTCCACATGCTTACAATTTCATGTCAAAATTGCTAAAATTCCAGTTGAAATTTTTTCAAAGTCCCTTAAAAATTTTCCAATTTTTGTCCCAATTCTTCCCATTCCCATTGAAACTTTTCAAATCCCTCTCAACATTGTTGAAATTCTGTTGAAGCTTTTCAAATTCTCTCTAGAATTTTCAAAATCCATGTCCACATGTTTACAATTTCCCGTCAAAATTGCTAAAATTCCAGTTGAAATTTTTTCAAAGTCCCTTAAAAATTTTCCAATTTTTGTCCCAATTCTTCCCATTCCCATTGAAACTTTTCAAATCCCTCTCAAAATGGTTGAAATCCTGTTGAAGCTTTTAAAATTCTCTCTAGAATTTTCAAAATCCATGTCCACATGTTTACAATTTCATGTCAAAATTGCTAAAATTCCAGTTGAAATTTTTTCAAAGTCCCTTAAAAATTTTCCAATTTTTGTCTCAATTCTTCCCACTCTCATTGAAACTTTTCAAATCTCTCTCAGAATTGTTGAAATTCTGTTGAAGCTTTTAAAATTCTCTCTAGAATTTTCAAAATCCATGTCCACATGTTTACAATTTCACGTCAAAATTGCTAAAATTCCTGTTGAAATTTTTTCAAAGTCCCTTAAAAATTTTCCAATTTTTGTCCCAATTCTTCCCATTCCCATTGAAACTTTTCAAATCCCTCTCAACATTGTTGAAATTCTGTTGAAGCTTTTAAAATTCTCTCTAGAATTTTCAAAATCCATGTCCACATGTTTACAATTTCACGTCAAAATTGCTAAAATTCCAGTTGAAATTTTTCAAAGTCCCTTAAACTTTTCCAATTTTTGTCCCAATTCTTCCCATTCCCATTGAAACTTTTCAAATCCCTCTCAACATTGTTGAAATTCTGTTGAAGCTTTTAAAATTCTCTCTAGAATTTTCAAAATCCACGTCCACATGCTTACAATTTCACGTCAAAATTGCTAAAATTCCAGTTGAAATTTTTTCAAAGTCCCTTAAAAATTTTCCAATTTTTGTCTCAATTCTTCCCACTCTCATTGAAACTTTTCAAATCTCTCTCAGAATTGTTGAAATTCTGTTGAAGCTTTTAAAATTCTCTCTAGAATTTTCAAAATCCATGTCCACATG